>NC_079454.1:5481463-5716463 GCF_903798145.1 Danio aesculapii
GTTCCCAATTCAATTCTCAATTTGCTTTAAAAAAAGAAATTGAAGACAATATACAGAAATATACAATACACAAATTGTGTCATTCTTAGCCTACTGCTGCATGTTTCTTTGTGAAATTCAAAATATAACCAACCTAAATTAAAATCTTAAAGTTACACAAATAAAAGGAATCGCGTCATATACTTTATATGACGCGATTCGTTTGACGTGAAGCTTTGTCTGTGCTCTTTCCATTTAAAAAGAGAAGCAACCACTGCATTTATAATAACATAAAACAAGAAATGCAGCATACATGCAGGAACAGCAGTTTTAAATCTATATTAGACAGTATAATTTCCCAATTGAGGTAAAAACAGAATGGTCTGGCTTTATAAAACCATTCTACAAAAATAACTTAAGCCTACAAAACAGAAGATGACGTGAATGAGACGCAGATTCACACTCTGCCAGCAGGTGGCGCTTATTAACAGCAGTGATAGTGTTTTCCGTTTAAACTTTTATAAACACAGTCAGTTCCATTCAGAGATTCATTCATATAAACTCCTACTCCAATTGTACAGTGATTTGTTTTGCATCTCATCCAATCTGAACCATATATTTAAATCAATTTTGCAGTTCGCGGTTCAACATTACATACGTATTATATATACAAATTTGCATGTAGAAAAATGTGATTTATGATTAAACTTATGAATAAAAAGTTCTCTATCACAAGTCACTGTTAAAAATATGCTAAACCAATTAAATTTAGAAAAGCCAAATTTGTCACATTTAAATAGCCATTCAGTTCAACCTTTAATGCCATGTTAGGCTACGTTCACGCTGCAGCCAAATGTGTCCCGAGTCAGTTTTTTTGCCAACATGTGACTCATGTAATGACCAGCCCAAACTGCATGGAATCTGATCTTTGCAGTTCTGATTTGTGCCACTTTTATATGTAGTATTAAAGCAGACACAGATCTGATGTTTTGCAATGCGACCGCAGTGTGAACGGTTATGTCGGATTTCATATGACTTTTACGTAATCTTCGAGCGACATGCGTCATCATTCTGAGCTGCAAACAGCATATAATCCTCAGCAGCATAGTAGAATGGCAGACAGGGCAATTACTTTACCACAGAAAGTTGGTTGTTCCTTTCAAAGAAAACTCTGAAGGCAAAACCGGTGCTTGTTAGCCAATCTGGTTAACGATTGGGGTATGGGTTGATTGGTAGCGTCGGGGGGTGTTGCGAATAGGGGATTCGTGCGCAGCAGAGAGGCACTTTCATTTTAAGGATGAACTTTCTCTCCGAGAGAGAAAAAAAAGGGCAGGTGCTCGAGCTTTAATCATTAACCCTTGTTAACCCTTCAATCAGTCTGCGGCTCTAATCATTAACCCTTGATGAGTTCACTACACCGGTAGTCAGACAGAAGCATCAGTGTTTTCAATCACATGTGACTTATTTTAGGTTTCAAATGCCAAAATACACATTTATAGTAGCAGAACAACCCTTTACAGTTCATGAAATACACCACGGTTGTTTGTGAAAAAAGTAATAATCATATTAAGCATAATCTGACATCATGCTTACTTCATACAGTACACACATTGTGTGCATAATTAGACATTTTGTGCTATCCATAATTGTACTTTTGCGCATGTGGGTCAGTTTAGGACCAGGATCTGTTCACACTGCAAATCCGATATTGGCCAATTTTATAACAACAGTGTGAACAGCAATGCAAAAAAAAAATCTGAGAAAAAAAAAAGGATTTGAGTACTAAGCCTCGCAGTGTAAACGTTTATATTCAAGTTTAAGAATATTGAATATATTCAAGAATATTGCCTTGATGCTAACAGCTTTCTCACTGTCGTACAATTTTCTCTACATATCTGCGCCAATTCCAAACAAATCTTTAAATCAGAAGTTGTCACAAAGAGCTGACAATCAATTCTATCAATCTACAGCAAATTATGGCCCGTTTCCACTGAGTGGTACGGTACGGTTTGGTACGCTTTTATGGCCGTTTCCACTGTCAAATGGCGTACCGAACCGAACCGTACCACTTTTTCGGCACCCTTTCGAAAGGGTACCAAACACGAGAAAGGGTACAAAAAGGCAGAGCCACACACGCAGCTGAACGCTATTGGTTTACAGAGATACGTCATTCGCTTACGCAACAAGCCAAAATGAAAACAAAAAAAACGCCATGTTTGAAATACACAACCGAAAGATTATAGCGGAATTATTTATACATATAATAACATCATGATATAATAAATCATTTATTTAGTTATTTAATATAATTACAGACGTTACAGTGGGCTAATTCACACTGTCATTGATCTGCAGATATAATCAACTCATGTTCATAGAAAAGTTAGTAATAAACATTTCTACACAAGTATTTATGTGTATGAAGCATCTGTTTTGTGAGAAGTGCTTCTCATATGATATGTGAGCTGTACAGCTTTACTGTAGACATTTCCTCGAGCGAGAATGACGTCGACTGAAACTTTCTGTCATACACCACGCCCACCAAAAGGGTACCCTTGTTAGTGGAAACGCAAGCCTGATAAAGGTGACCCGTACCAAACCGAACCGTACCATACCAGTCAGTGGAAACGAGCCATTAGTCAGACAAGGTTGATGTCTGGTGTAGGTCTTCATTCAATAGGCACTTTATTGAAATAAAGGCTTTATTGTGAGATTTGCTATAATATATACCAAAATTCTAATATACTGAAGAATTTTAGAGCAGTAAATGCCAAAACTGTTTATGCTACAACCCAGGTGTGCTTATAAAGATAAGGGGGTTACAACAAACTGAGGTGCTTTCAGTACATACTGCACTGAATTGCACAAAAAAAAAAAAATACAGTAAAAAGTTTAAAACTCTGTCTTTGGAATTTCACTACTACAACAAGCAGGACAAACAGCACAGATGTGTTTCTTTGTAAATATCCACCAATTGGATTTATGCACATACGAGTTTTCCAGCGCCTGAAAAACTTCCAGTGAAAGGTTGATGTGACTATCTTCAATTTCATGAAGTTTCTTTTACAGTATTGATAATTTAAATAAAAAAGACCATTTAGTTTATTAAGCATTAATTTAGTTTTTTAAAAGTCAGGGGCAGCAGCTCAGTGCAGAACATCCATTGAAAATACTGTGGTAAAATAAAAGACATGGAACAGAAGAATGACATTGAATGCAGTACTTTTTGTCACAGATTTATATAGTCTCTTAATCAGGCAGTGAATGTCACTGATTTTAAACCAGATCAGATCTTAAAAACTGTACGTTTATAATAGCATAACAGTTCTCCAGAGGAACCGGATGAGCCTAATTACAATTTAAAGTCTCTATGCATTTAATATTTGGCTAGGTAACGTCAAGATTTACACAAAACTACTACATGGAGAAACCTTCCTGCATCCATCTGGCCAACAAGCCAAAGTCTGAAACTTAACTAAATGACAAGGACTTACATTTACTAAATCAATGTAGTAATATTTAAAACTACACTAAAGTGGATTTATTTTGCTGCCTTATTCTCAAAGGCTTGACGTAAAAATAAATTAGATTTAGAAAGACTCTACACTACAGACCATTCTAACAAACTTTAACCAATGCAGTTTGTGCATTTTAGATAAGTCTGCTGTAATGGAGCTGCTAGTGATGATTATCCTCGCTTTTCCTAGTGATAAAAAAATAAATAAATTGAGCTACAGGGTTCCCAACCCTAAAGACTAAAGAGCTGGATTTCCATGACCTATAATGAAAGAAAAACAGGCTGCTGCATTGTTCCTTACGTGGTCACACTCCACTTTTTGCCCCAAAGACTTCATTTAGTATGCATGCAAATGCAGCAAACAGGAAAGTTTTACATGTCACTGTGTTGCAAAGTCCAAGGTTTGGTAAACTCTGACCTGCATAATCACGTCACATGATTGCATGAGACCAATAGAAAATCAAAACATGACCTCTCTGTTCACAAATTTAAAATATGAAATTAGAGCTGCACGATTAATCGAAAAAAAGACAGCGATCTCAATTCGACCCTACACGCGATCTTAATAAAGCTCGATTCAGCCAATTATATTTTCAAGGTCAGGAGAGAGGCAGACGCACAATTCTTCACAGCCACATGGACACCTCCAAATTGCCTCAAAAGTGTCACATACTGTATCTATAAGGTATAATTCACCCAAAAACATCATATCTGTCATAATGTAATGACGTATTCACTGCCGTGAAATCACACGTGAGCTGACCACGCGCGTGCCCGCCAATGTCGGCTTTAGTGAACAGAACCTAGTGAAGAGAGCATAGACTGTGAATAACTGGTAATAAAGTTGTAAATAACATTCAGATAGTTGCACAGTGATCGTGATGGGAGCCACGCGGGATGTGTGATTTCCATGTATTTTTTTTTCCTCAAAGTGACCGCAGTGAAAGTGAAAGCGACGCGCACATCATATAAATGATCATATCGCATTTTACAGTGATTATGACAAGCATTTGATATGCTTTTTCTTTCATAGCTAACACAAAGTATAACAGAGTATAACTACTCTAGCCTATATAATGTTGAATATAATGCAAAAGGGAATCTGATCATGTTAAATGTCTCATTTTACCAGCGAAAAAATTGTCTAATAATGCTGTCAATGACAAATGACAAGCATACATCTCAAACATAATAATTCAACTCCAGAATTATGAATAGTTGTATTGTGCTGAATAGTATGTCATCACTTTACTGTGAATTAACAAACAGGACATATTTAAAGTCTAGTCAGGTCCACCGTTCAAAGTCTATCCAACATTTAGCATTTTAACCAAAAGTAGACCTTCAAATAGGCCTAATTTTAATATAGTCGTTTTGCCATATGTTTGAGAATAATAATAATACCAGCCTACTCATATTAATCTTTATTTTACATCTATAGCATTGTGAGAAAATCATGATCTTTATTTTAAGCACCAAAAAACATGATTCTCATTTTAGCCAGAATCGTGCAGCCCTATATGGTATAATTGCTCACTTTATCAATGTCCTAACAGCTTGTTTTATTCCACCCCTTTCTGTAGCGCCGTTTAACAGAATGTTGCACGCACAAACTGTAGTATAAGCATGGCTTGAGCTTAAAAACATTTTGCATGACTTTGATAGCCACCTTAAGAGCAACTGTGGATAAAACAACGAAAAGCCATATTTACTACACTCATACGTGTCGAGAACTGTTTGTTCATGCTGAGGATTAAAAAGGATATTATAAACAGCAGTTTCTTGGTGCATCATCAGGACTGATTTGAGTTTACCATTGCTGACTTGCATTATACAAAATTACCAAGGACCACTGATTTAACCCTCCAAAAAAATTCTCCACAACCTTTTTTTTTTTTTTTACAGGTACAGCCTGGTGACTGCATTTGACTTAATTTATTGCCAGTTGATGAGTGGAGAAAGAAAGAAAATGGTGCTGAATAACAGCCTAATTGGTTAAATAAGAGGAATATATACAGTACACATTATAGAAAAAAAAAACTAACATATAAAGCACAAAAACATCCTCACACTGCATGACAAGAGAAAATATCAAATTCTCTGACGTTCAATGTCTGCAATAGATATTTTAAAAGTCCATAATAAGAAAGTCCTTGACCCATGGGAACCCTGTAGCCATCTAAAGCATGTTTCAAAATGTAAAAACGCACTTTCAAATTAAAACAAACTACAAGATAAGATCTGCCAGCACCCTTTAAAAAATGGTCATCTATTTTGTATGTAGAGCATTGTAAGCCAACAGTATTTTAAGCTAAAATGCTGTAGATGCATCAATGAAAATGTAAGCATTTATGAAGATTTGGGAGGAAAAATGTAGAGACATGTAATTAGACAAATGCAATTACACAACGTTTCATGAGTAAACTTGACCTTTCAGTTACTTGACTGAAAGTAAAAACTTACATTAATAAGATTACATACAACTGCAGTTGACAAAACATTTAAACAAGCACTACTAAATCATCCATATTAACAATATGGATTGCAGTTAGATTGAATAGAGATTCAATGTCTCAGAGGTGTTTGTATCTTGGAGAAAAAAAAAAAAAAAAAAAAGAGAGAGTAACACTAGTGCAAGATCAGAAGAGTACTTACCTTGTTTTGGTGAGAAACTGGGACAATTAACTATAGTCACACTTTCAAGTATAGGATAAAAGAGGCATGCATGAAAAGAGAGGTCCTACCAGATCAGTCTCATCGTCGTCATTTTTCACTTCAGCTTTTGGCTCATCGGATGGGTTGAAATCTTCCATCTCCACCTAGCACAGAAGCAGTTTATGTTACTATGAGAAGAGAAGCATCAGGGAAATTAATTTAAATTGACTTGAATAATTAACATAACAGCACAAGCCATCAAGACTCTCACATCTTCGATTGCTGCATCCTGCAGAAGAGACCTGATATCTAGTCGCACCATGTGAGGCGGTGCAGACTCCCAGCCACTGGACAGCTGTCAACAAGAATGGCATTAGTGAGGCTTAATATTACAGAATATACAATACTTTTTAAAACGCCAGATTTCCAAACCAAGCTAAAGAATATACCTTTGAAATATCCTTTAGTGTCCGTCCATGGATGTTTCTCTTGGCACATGTTTGCTGATCAGTCGTGATTTCAGCCAAATACACCTAAAAATGATTAGTAGTAAGAAAGGGTTTCTTTACCCTTAATCATTAATAATATTAACTAATAAGTAAGTTTTAAATTAGCTTTTGGAACTACTTAAACACTGAGTTATACATTTTCTACATGGTTTCCGCTACATTCACTCTTCCATAGCGGGGCGAAACACCAAAACTCAACCCGCCACAGCTACATTACAGCTTCTCATTTAAAACATTCAGTCGTTGTTTTTTAAATAGCCAGTTATAATCGTGCCAAAGCATAATAAAGGGTAAGTGAATCATAACAGCGCGAACATTTCTGTAATCGTAGTGCTGTGACTTATTTGTTTAACCATTTATGGTGGCATGCTGACTGGCTGACTGACTGACTGACTGACTGTATGACTGACTGGTGTGTGATGCGTGAGGCCAGCAAACACGATGCTTTCAGTTATGACCAACACAGTTTCCATAATTATATATTATTTATAGATAAAGGTCTATGGCTCTTCATACAATGACTTCATCTTGCTGGAGTTTATAGCCATTTCACTTTACTTTAGGAAGCATTAATGCCACTCTGTAGGTCTATCGGAGACATTCATAAATGTTCCTAGCAAATCTAATAAATGTTGGAAATATACTTACTACATAAACACACTAGCTCGCACTTCAGCAGCGTTTATTTGAGAG
This sequence comes from Danio aesculapii, assembly GCF_903798145.1. NCBI lineage: Eukaryota > Metazoa > Chordata > Actinopteri > Cypriniformes > Danionidae > Danio > Danio aesculapii. The sequence continues at coordinate 5,488,817 of NC_079454.1, forward strand.
CGCACAAGAAAATCTGCGCTTGAGTAGTGTATATTTGAAGGCGTGCAATAAGTTGTCAACGAATAGAGGAAATCGGCGCGCAAGCAAAGATATTTGCATGCTCGTATTACAATGCGATCTCAACTTGTAATAATGCGCTCATGACAATTGTCATTAAAATAACGGCATGGGTAGTTGGTAGATGTGCGTAAAAGGTCTGCCGCCACAGCTCGAAAAAAATCCTAGAGGAAACACTGTTCTAAGTATTAAAATAAAAATGGTTGTCTACATTTTCTGGTTATGTCCAAAACAAATAAGCTCTAAGCATTGTTTAACTTCTTTTGTTCCTTTTCAATAGAAAAACTATAGGTCAAATAAACAAAAAAAAATACTGACAAAAGTTCAATTTAATGGGGAAAAAAACTGTATAAAAAAGTATTTCCTTCAGGAGAGAGAATGGTCAAATATTATTCTGCGTTATTAAAATATTTATCTCTAACGTTAATAAAAATATAAAAATGTATACAAATTATATGAACATGTTCTTAAGTAACTGACATGACATCTTTTTTCCAAACGTCTCCTTTTTAAGTTGTCATCAATAAAGAACAGTCGGAAAACCAAGCATTTGTTTGACAAGTGTGAAAGCCTGAACATGGTTGACTGTCCAAAGACTTTTGGAATAGTTGTAGTAGAGCGAGTTTCTATCAAGCTCAGGCGCGGTGCGCATGTAATGCGAGCACTAAGTGATGTTTTATAAACAAATTTCGGGAGGAGCACGCGCAGAAGTTTCAGTATCAAATACGTCATTGACAATTATTCTATTATCCAATCAGTTCTTGACCAAACCCCTATATATACCAAAGCTGTCTTACCTGCAGCATCTTACGACTTTAGCATCCCTCCACCACCCCGTCACCTCACCTCTTAAGCATTACAATCCCGGGGGGAGCGTTCTGGGGCCGGGCTAGATACTTCGCTCAAATCCCTATTCCTCTCTGTTTCCCGATAAGAGGAATAACTCTAGTTTGGTTGTCTTCCCCGAGCTCAGAGCCCTCTCCCCGGACAGCACGCCAAATACGCTTTATTCTGAAACTATTGCAAGTGTGAACTCGTGAAACGCACTAAAGCACGGAACTAGAGATGTTTGGGTTCATATTTCATAAACAGGAACTATAGTTGGTTATTAATGCTGCAAACCCCTCTCTAAACTTTAGACCTGCCTTGCAAAACACTTGACTAATTTTATTAATTTGTTTTCACTCCATCATGAGATGTCAGTTCACATTGTCAGTTCACTTCTACTCCAATAGCAATTATGGGGAGGCAACATTACAATCTAGCGCCACATTGTGGAATAATTGTGATATTGCAAGTCCTTACATTAGGTAACGTGAACAAACAACCACTCAACAACGTCAATTATTTTATAAAATAAACATAGACAATATCAACTAATCGTTTCTGCTCCAACTGCTTTAGCCCGATGACTAGTCTTTCAATAAACTCCCAACAACAAAAGAAAGCTCACCTCAAACCCTTTGGTTTTAGCAGCACTCCAGAACTGGTCAAAGTACTTCACTTTATCATTGATGGCATCCAAAATTATAAAGGGGAAAAAGCCATCGTCCAGTGTTTTCTTGAACGTCTTCAACATGCTGCTTCGGTAGGTATCCTCCATCTCTGGTTCATACTCGTATTCGAGCACCTGAAAAAACATTTGCATGACTTTGAGAAAATCATTTTGAGAAAGCAAGTTTCGTTTCACAATGTAAAATGAGTGATAGATACGTTCAGACCTTGGTCTTGATACGTTTCCCAGAGTCAGGGTCCTTCTCAATTTTTTCCACTTCAGTCATGAAGTAATCATCGAGGCCGAGAACTCTGGGTGGCGCACCACCACATTCAACCTCTTTATCCTAATTGAGAAAAACAAACATATTTTGTTTTTAGAGCTGCACAACATATCATTCAAGGATTGACAAAGATATGCCAAGTGGAAAATACGTGATGTCCTGTAGGGGTCAAAGTTCCCTACATGCAACAATTCAGAATGCATGTTATTTGAGGACTATTTCCAAAGTTGAACCAAAACAGAGTGAACTATCAGAGTCTATCATTTGCAAATTTCTATGACAACGATAACATAAGTTAATTACCCGAATAAGTTTTGCAACGTGACTTTTGCCACTTCCAGGTAATCCACGCATGATAACCACAATCTGAAAAAAAAAACACACACAAAGTACAATAAGTAAATGTCCAGCAATTAAAAACCCAGCGTCGTATTAACAAAAATGACATGTGCAGTATACCCTGTCAGGCCGAGTTGATCGACCGGGGGGTTTAAGGATGTCCTCTGCGTTCTTTATCTCTGGCTTCTTCTCCACAGGTGGGGCAACAGGTGCAGATGGAGGAAGTGATGTGGGTGGAGGCTGCCGTTCATCGGGATAACTCCTCCGTTCACCTGGTTAACAAAAACAGACATCATACACAGTTCTCAACTTAAAACCAAACATTGTTACAAATGATAAACTCACTCTGCTTCTGGATCCTTTTAAATAAAATGTAATATACGCATTATACGCTACTAGCTTCACCAAAAAAATAATTAAACAGGTTCTCAAACACTTTCTTGAAAAAATATACTGTCCCAAATTCCAAAATCATCACCAGAGCCAATGCTGCTGTGCTGGGTTGGTCAGAGCTGTTTAAATAACTCTTTGAAATGAACTACTTGCAGAAAAAGCACTATAACATTAAAGGGAGTGTTCACCCAAAAATGAAAATTACCTTATCATTTACTCTCCCCCCATGTGGTTTTAAACCTTTATGCAATTCTTTCTTCTGTTGAATACAAAAGAAGATCATTTGAAGATACTGCTGGTTTGTGGGACCCATCGACTTCCATATGAGAAAAAAAAAATGCTTATGAAAGTCAATGGGAGCAAGCAACCATCAATGTTCAAATTATCTTTTGCGTTCAACAGAAGAAAGAAACTCAAAAGGTTCTAAACAAGTGACAGGTAAGTAAATGATGACAATTTTTGTGGAGGGGTGAACTATCCCTTTAAAAGCAATACTTGCATCATTTTCAAAATCAAAGATTGATTATTTTATAATGCAAATACCATAGCTTGAGGATCCATGCTCATAATGCTCAAGACTCCTTTCATAGGAAGATCTCTCATAGCTTGGACGATTGTAAACCTCTCGATCCCTGCTTGAGCGGCTTGGGTGTTCTCTTTCTCTCTCTCTGTATGCTGGACGAGACCCGAGTGAAGCTCTAAAACATGAAAAAAAAAACATCAATGCATCAGAGTTCAGCTCCAACCCTAATCAAACACAACTAAACCAACCAAGTAGGATCTGAAGAAGGACTGGTAATTAAATACAGATGCATTTGATAAAGGTTGCAGCAAACCTCTGCAGGAAGTTGGACCACCAGGAACACCTAAACTATATATATATATATATATATATATATATATATATATATATATATATATATATATATATATATATATATATATATATATATATATATATATATATACATACACATACCATGAACCATGATTTGAAAATGCTACTCTTCACAAATAGATTGATATAGATGATGAAATGTTCTAAAACTAATAAGACAATGAGCACAAAATATTTATGAAAAGCATTTAAATCAGATAGCACAGCAATGTAAACTACATACCGTTCATCTCGTAGGTAGCGGTCCCTTTCATATCGGTCTCTCTCATAATCCAAAGGCGGCTTCTCCCTATATGGATCCCTTTCCCACTCCCTGTCATAATCTCTGGCAGCATATGGGTCACTTCTTCTGTCATAATATGGATCTCTGTGGCCAAGCAGCTCTAACAAAAAAAGAGAGGTTGATCAGAAACTCACAAATCAAAATAAACGATGTCCTTTCGTATTAACAAAGCAGGACCAACCTTTTTCATAAGATCGCTCAGATGGAGCTGGAGCAGGTCTCAGCAAGACCCTTTCTCCATAAGAAATCCTTTCCACTGTTGAACCCCCATCTGCAGAACAAAAAAAAACAAGTGTAAAAAAACAAATGTAGTTTCACCAGATGCATTAATAATTAAGTCAATAAATTCAGAACATATACTGACCACGACCATGCCCATAGTCCACTGTTTTAGCAATGAATGAGGCTGTAGGGGCAGATGATGAAGAAAGAAAATCTGTAGATGGATTTGAGGGCAAACCAGCATTGAATGTCTGACCGGGAATTGTCTGTCCAGTTTCTGACAATAAGTTGGTAGCCTGCAAAACAAAATCCTCATGCAATCAACTGCTTTCTATAACCAAGCTACTGTAATACTAAACATTAGTATGCACAGTAAGCATACCTGCAGGGCACTTTTAACCTCTGGTGGAATTTCCAATCCAAGGATGCCAGCAGGAAACTCTGAAGGCAATCCAGCTGACTCTGTGGTGGAAACCTCTCCTAAGACCTTTTTACTCTCCTGGAGCTCTCTGTGGACAAACAGATTTAATCAAGTTTTGAATTCTCAACCGTTTGGAGTGTATGAAATGCATGTTGTTTGAATAATTGCACACTGTTGATAAATTTAATTTTACCTTATCATTTTTAGCTCCTGGGCAGCTTTAAGAATGATCTCATGCTGCCTTTGAGAAAGAGCAAGTACAGTCTTAGTTGCGCTAGGTGAAGACTCATCAAGTAGGGTATCTGTGGCTTGAGGTGCGGGAAGGCCAGTTAGTGGATCCAGTCTATGTTCATAATCTGTTTCACTAAGTGAACGAGAATATCCTCTTTCTGGTGGGGGTGGAGGTGGCCTTTCCCAATCAGAACGGGAATGAAATGGAGGCTCCCGATCAAGGTCTTGATAAGGTGGATCATCAGGGTAACAAGGTCCCCTTCGTTCTTCTCTATATCTGTCTTCCTCATATGGGAATGATCTTTCTCTTCCCTCTAACCATGGATCCTCTCTAACACGTTCTGGAGGACGATGTGGAGGATAGTCTGGTTCAGGTTGCTCCCTGTCCCATTCCTCACGAGAGCTGTAATACTTATCTCCATGCTCATAATCTTCATTGTATTCATGAGGTGGCCTTCTGTACACATCATCCTCTCCACCATATGGGTATTCTTCCTCATAATTCTCTTCTTCATGAGGTGGTGGGCCATGCCACCTTTCTCTTGGCATTGCAGGCCTCATGGGTGGTCTTCTAATGCCTCTTCCCATTTCATGGGGCGGCAAAGGTGGACGTCTAATCCCTCTACCACGAGGATGAGGCCATGCAGGTTCTCTGTCAATTTCTTCTTCATATCCATGAGGACCAGCTGGTTCCCTAGCTAAAATGTTATGAGGTGCTGGTGGACGTCTCAAATCTCGCTCCATCATGTCATGACGGGGTAATGGTCCCCAAGGGCCTAAACCACGTCTAAATCGTGGTACAATTCCCCCACGTGGTCGAAACTGAGGGGGTCCAAGTGGGTTATGTTGCAAGCTTCCAGGAGGAGGAGGGCGCCTTGGACCTTGAAGCATAAATCGCGGATGGAAAGGAGGTCTTCTGGGGCCACCTGGAGGAAAAGGAGGTCTAGCACGCATGGCAGGTTGTTGCTCTGCCCAGTATGGATCTTCTTCCTCCCAATAATCCTGTGGTTCTTCTTCCCAGTTTTCATCTTGGTGAGTGCCCTCTGGGTACTCCTCTGGAAAGTGTTCCTCCTCTGGTTGCCAAATCTCTAGAGGTGCTTCCTGATCAATTTCTTCGGGACCATCTAAAGAGGGATCTCTCCAAGTAAAATCCTGATCCTCACCATGGCTTGTGTTACCTGGTTCCTGATGGTCATAGGAATCCTCCTCTATTTCTCTTTGGAAGTTGGGATCAGCCATTGGTCCTCCATACTGCCCCCGACCACGTGCACGACCCCTGCCTCGGAGAGGCACTGGTCCTTGGCCTCGTCCTCTTCCCCGTGCCACCTGTGGTGGAACTTGCTGATTCATCATGGGTAGCACCCTAGGAGCCTCCTTGGGTGTATCAGGTTTAAATTTATTGTTTTGAGCAGGCTTTACTTGTTGTGGTGGCCCATTAGCAGTATGAATGGTCTTAGGAGGTTGCAAGTTAGAGTTGTTTTTGGTGTCTGGGACATCCGTAGGAGCAGATGGTTTTGTAGTAACTTCTTTTGGTTTATCTTGCTTTGCACTGTCTGCATCAGTATTCTCAGAATCCTTAGTTTGAGGAATGGGTCCACTCTGAATAAAAAATCCATCCACTGAGTCCATGAGGTCGTCTGTCATGGATGGAGCAGTGGAATTATTTTCTTTTTGGGTACTTTTGTCTTTTTCTGGGCCTGTATAAGATGGAGGAACTGGCTTTGCCTCAGTTTTTGCTGATTGTTGCTTTGTTTGATTGCCAGTTACAGGACTGGATTGTTGACCAGAACTGGTTTGTTGAGAAGCTACAGGAGGTCTTTCAAAGCGTGTAGGGTTATTCTGTCTAGGGGGGTTCTCCAGCCTTGCTGGAGCCCCTGGAAAGGGAGGATTACCTCTAGGAGGTTGGCTAAATCGCTGACCGGCATCAAATCTGGGTGGTCCACCAAATCGTTGCTGGGGTGGCTGTTCAAATCGTGGGCCTCTAGGACCTTCAAATCTGAAAAAGAAAACAAAAATTAGTTCTTTAGCTCGAGACAAATGTGTTATTTCAGGTAATTTTCATTCTGAATTACCTTGGGCCGTCAAATCTTCCATGGGGCCCAGGCGGTCCAATTCCTGGTCCAGATGGTCTAGTCCCAGGCCCAGGTGGTCTACCTCCTGGTCCATATGGTCTAACACCTTGTGGGCCAGGTGGTCCAATCCCCGGTCCAGGTGGTCTAACCCCGGTCTTGGTGGTCCAACCTCCGGTCCAGGTGGTCCAGCCCCAGGACCAAGCGGTCCAGCCCCAGGACCAAGCGGTCCAACCCCAGGTCCAGGCGGTCTAACTCCAGGACCAGGCGGTCTAACCCCAGGACCAGGCGGTCTAACCCCAGGACCAGGCGGTCTAACCCCAGGACCAGGCGGTCTAACCCCAGGACCAGGTGGTAAACCAGTTTTACATGTTTCAGAGACAGATTCCGGATCAGAAGGTGAATGACCCTGTGGAATAACTGGTCCAGCCTGTGGTGGGCCCTGTGTTGATGGTGCTGGCATGGCATCCATGGTAACTGGCGGTGGCATTGATGGAGTTCCTGGGCCTGCTAAATTCATGTTTCCATTTGGTCCCATTTGGACATTTGGACTTTGCTGCCCATATGGTCCCATCATGCCATATGAAGAACCATATTGATGCTGCATGGCTCTTAAAGTCGTGACTCTCTCTTGCAGATGAGCTGAAGTTGAATTCATTTGCTCCTGCCATTGCCTCCACTGGGCTTCATAATCATGTAGCTGATCTTTATGTGGGTACATCTGAAACTGTTCCAACCACAAATTAAAATGTCTTTCCCATTCTTGGTACAATGGAGCAAATCGCTGTTGCTGCATATCGTAGTGTTGCAACTGCATTTCGAAAGGCATTGTCTGTGAACATAATAATGTAATCACAATTAAATAATAATGTAAGGTTACCTAATTTTTTCTCTCTTCACCAAGATAGTTTCAGAGATATCAGTGCAAATTAAAAATCTTTGAGAATGACAGTGTACCTGGAGATGCGCTGGCTGTTGAATAACCTGTTGGTATTGTTGCAGGATCTGCTGTAGTTGTGCATGCTCTTGCATCAGTGCCTGGTACTGAAAGCTGGCCCTTTGATGCTGCACCTGCTGCCATTGAGCAGCTGCCACCTGCAGTTGCTGAAGACGTGCTGCTTCAGCTGGGTCTCCTGTATTATTGACATTACTGGGCTGTGGTGAATAACAGCAAGTAATTAAACACAAATTTGGGTAGAAATGGGCTCAATAAAAATATAGCAAAAAATATAACAAAAAAAAAAAAAAAAAAAAAAAAAAAAATCACACAACACAAAAAACACACACATACATATACTAACAATTAAGCACAAGAGTGCTTACAGCAAGAAAAAAGTACCTGTGATTCGTCAGGTGGTGGTGGAGGAGGAGGTTCCTCTTTGGGTGGTGGGGGTGGAGGGGTGCTCTTTGGGGGTTCAACTGGAGGCGGAGGAGCTGAAGCATGGCTTTCATTAGAGGAGCCTTGATTTTGCTTTGCCTTCTCATTCTTCAACTTTTGCAAATTTTGCAGGTGCTGCTGGTACCAGTATTCCTGCTGCTCCTATGAAAATATATGTAATTATTAGAGCAGCAAGGTACTAGAAAAATATATGATACTGTTGTCAAGTATTGTAATATTTTTATAAATGCCGCTACACAACCGGCGCAATACTGCTCTTTGTTATGAGCCGTAGTTTCAGTGTAAACTTAGTAAAGACGAGTTTTTTTTGGCGATGATGTGTACAGTATTAGATTTTACATTTAGCGGACATTTGCGCTGAACACGCAGTGAAAGCAACGCAACAAGATTCGGGCACCTTCTCCTAAAACCCTCGATTGATCTCAGCTGGTGGATCAACATTTACCTCATGTCATGATCGCTGTCATCTGCGCCATTATTATTATAACTTTAAGTGAGGTTTGCAAACCGGTGTACTTTTCATTCTTCAGCCGTTTGCATTTCCTGCGGTAACAAAAGCTCCCTGTCATCTGACAGCGGGAAGCGTTGAGTGACTGACAGCTAATATGAACCAATACAGCGGCAGCGTAGAGCGATTCAACAAGTTTATAGAGAAAATCAAATGCTCCCAAATATATTATGAGGGCGCATAGATTAAATTTCGGGCGCACATGCGCCCAAAATGGTTGCAATTTCGAGCCCTGTAGTATAAGAACAGGCATTCAGACCACAACTTTCACAACTTTCGTTTGAAGAAAATTGAATGCCTTATTATTTAGAATTAGCTATTATTGATGTAAATGCAGCTGTTCAAGGCACATAATTGATTTATTACGGTATTGACGGTATTAGAAAATCCATGTCGTGGCGCAATGTCGGTGATGACTATGACACCGGTGTACCGCCCACCCCTACTTCATGGTACCTAAAACCCAGAATTAGTGCAAACTAAAATTAAACTTAATTTACTAATCAGGTTTCATGGTATAGGCCCCAGGAAAAGCACAAGCACTATTTTGATGAATCCAACACATGCGTCCTCTCTCCACATTGTATACAAACAGCAGAAGTTCATGTGAAATTCAATGCGTCATTATGGGATAGGAAGCTGGCACTCCAGACCATTGCATGCAAACACTCTCAAGGCTGCTCACTGAAGCGGTGGATTCGAGGCGATATTGTCCTATTAAATTGCATTTAGTATCTTGCGCAGACCTGCTGCTTCACTTCACAAGACTTACTAGGAGCCAAAGTTACTAACTTAGTGTTTATTGTCTCTCTTCTTCTAGTCACTGACTTATTTTATGAATCATAAACTTTAAATAAATCTTCTTTAAAGTGCTATTGAAGAAAAATAGTCCCTAACATCTTGAATTGCCTGAGGAGATAATAGAAAGCTTTCATTTTTAGGTAAATAATCCCTATAATTAGCTGTAAATTGCAGTTTGTTTGTAGATCAGTACATTAGCGTAATTTTATTTATAGATACATTATAGGTCCTGGGAAGTTTCCTGATATTTTATTAACCGCTCTTAAATGTTTCTATGGCCTCGCTTTAACAAAAATACTCAAACAACAAAAGTAAAACAACAAAAAGTAAACAAACAACAAGATAATTAACAAAAGATTATTTGAAAGATTGCTTTGGATACATCAGAATTTCAGAAAGCAGACTATTACACAAATGTGTGTGACCCTGGATCACAAATGCATGTCGCACAAGTAAAGCCCAAAATACACTGCTTGAGTCTAAATTATTGATTTTATTTCATGCCAAAAACCAATACTTTATAGACCCCCTTAAGTATTAACTTACATTTTTATTATTAAAATTTTATTAGTAGGTTGTATTTATTTTTTTTGCAATATTTTGCTTTAATTTAACTGTACTTTCTTTCAATTTCTAAATATCATTGTTGACTAAAATATCATTTTAATTAATATATCTTTTTAATAAATCTGTTTTGTTTAAATGCACCAAAATACATTGCCTATATTCACTGAGAAATGGATAAAAATATTAATTTTCAAAATGGGCTGCACTCAATTATGCTCAGCACTGTGTATTAATAGTGAATATTAAAATCTACCCAAAAAAATATTTAAACCTCTGTATCTCTGTACTCCCATCACTATTTTGATGAATCCAACACATGCGTCCTCTCTCCACATTGCATACAAACAGCCGAAGTCCATGTGAAATTCAATGCGTCATTACACTCAAGTGTTATTCCATTATACTCAAGTACTATTCCATTAGTCTTTTTTACTTGAACAGCTTCTATTTACTATATATATATATATATATATATATATATATATATATATATATATATATATATATATATATATATATATATACATATATATATATTAGGGGTGGGCAATATGACCTAAAATTAATATCACGGTATTTTTCATCTTTTGAATGGTGACGGTATAATATCATGGTATTACTGTCAATAGCAAAATAATATACATCTCAAGGAAGAACGGACAAAAGAAAGTCTCACTTCTATCACTCTTTAAAAGTTTTGGTTTGGGTCATTGTAAATGCTCAGTCTCGTTATGAGCTGATCTTCATTTCTCTGTGTTGGTGGAATAAAGCAGGCGAGTCAGCCGCACCAATTTATGAGCAGACAGAGCAGGATTCTCGCGATGACCACCAGCGCAATTCCGCTCTTTGTTATGAGCCGTAGTTTCAGTGTAAACTTAGTAAAGGTGAGTTTCTTTGGCGATGATGTGTACAGTGTTAGATTTTATATTTAGCGGACATTTGCGCTAAAATACATTCCCTATATTCACTGAAAAATGGATAAAAATATTCATTTTCAAAATGGGCTGTACTCAATTATGCTGAGCACTGTGTATTAATAGTGAATAATGAAATCTACCCCCAAAAACAATTTAAACCTCTATACTCCCACATTATTAGGACACTATTAACAAAAAGACATGCGACAGAGGCTTGCCTGAATAGACATCTTCGAAAAGTCGGGCTTTTCATCCCCCACCGGTGCACTGGCATCGCTAACCTGTGGTGTTGAAGCAGCAGGAGGCTTAGCTGCAGCCGGAGCAGGTGGAGGAGGCTCCGGGGCTGGGGGTTTCACCTCGGGCGGTGGAGGCTGTGGTTGCAGCGGGCCAGCAGGAGCTTGAAAACTGTTGGGTGAAGCGGCGGGACCAGCACCACCCGCCTGCCAGTAAGGAGAAGGACTGTTGTTGTTGTTGCCCGAGTGGTGCAGCACCGACTGCAGCTGCTTCTGGTGGAGCTGCTGCAACTGCTGCATCTGCTGCAAATGCTGCTCGTGTAAACTGGAGAAATTCGACGGCGGGAAAGACGGAGCGCCATATCCTGCAAACCCTCCTCCTGCCGGTGGTGGTGGTGCTCCTGCTGGTTGCAGTGGTGCTGCTGTTGGTTGTGGAGGAGGTTGAGCTGCTCTAAATTGATGAGGTCGCGGGCCGAAGTGCGGAGGAGGCTGGTGTCCGCCGCCGAAACCGCCCCAAGAGGGATGCATGCTTGAGCCGAGACGAGGCCTAGCCGCCTGCTAGCATAAAGCCGGCTACTTTGAAACAAAAGTCACTGGTGTTTGCTCAACCGAACGCAGTTATGATCACCCAGTCAAACGATCATCCCAAAACGCAAGCTTTCATCTAACTTTACAGATGTAAGGGAAAACAACTCGGTTAAATCATGTTTATTGTCTGAAGCCGTTTCCTCGTCTAGCTTGCACGCGTGCCTACTCTGACTGCGCATGCTTCGCAGCATCTGCGTCGTGACGCGCCCTTGCGTAATACGTCATCGCTTTTTCTTTGAGCGTAGTCTTGAAGGTGATATGGCGCATTACAACCACCTGACGCAGTGGTTCGGCAACAAAACATGAATTATTAAAACTGGCAGTGTTGGGCAGTAGTGTCGCTACTAGCTGAACTACATTTCTCAGTAGCGTGGCGGTAGCGTCGCTACTTTATAAATTCAATAGCTTTTCAGTAGCGAAGCTATTTGTTTAGTCAAGTAGTGCAGTAGCGTCCACACAAGCTACATTTACCAATCGCAGATCAATAAGTGATAGCACCAACATTCACCCAGCTGTGAGGCCGGTGTTTAGCCGATGAAGGTAAATCCATATGATGGTGAGAATGACGATTTCTTCTTCTTCCTGTTTTATGATGGTTGACAACAAACTTTTTGGTGCGTTACTGCCACCTCTCGCTCTAGTCGGTGATGTCGCAAATCAATACTTGGGCTGACACTTATATAGATATATAGGAGAGGGGTTATTTATATATATATATATATATATATATATATATATATATATATATATATATATATATATAGTATATATATATATATATATATATATAGACAAGATAGTATATATATATATATATATATATATATATATATATAGTATATATATATATAGTATATATATATATATATATATATATATATATATATATATATATATATATAGTTTATATATATATATATATATATATATATATATATATATATATATATATATATATAGTTTACTGAAATAAAGGCTAAAGTATGCTACGGTAATTACTATTATTCATGATAGTTATTAATGATACTACAATATGTAAGTTAGTGTAATTTAATGCTTGTTCGTAAATATTTCTCTTTACTATACATTACTATAGTATTTTAAATGGAGGAGCCAAACCACTGAGCCACCGTGTCGCCTTGAGGAAAATCAAGTGTCAGAGTTGCTAAACAGTCAACTGGTTTTTAACATTCTGATTTCCGAATAATTCTAAATAATTTCTTACACAATGTTTTGGGAGTGGCAAGAAAAAGTCAACACTCAATGTCAGTGTATTAGGTGTAATCATTTACATTCAATATAGTGCCGTCGGGAAGACAATAATGATAAGGCTGAATCAGCTGTCATGTCTGAGGAAACACATTCAGTGCATTTTAACCTTCACTAGATATGCAGTTTCACTTTAACCGTTAGCTCATATTTTGTCCACACAAGATTTTAACCTACAAAAGAGTCTTATAGTAAGTTCAATTGTGTTAAAAACTCCAAGCTTTCCAATAGCAGCAACTCATGTTCACTAATAGAGTTGAGCATCAAAATAGGGGACGAAAGTGAGTTTAAATCAGGGCTTGAGACAAAGAACCATACAGTCCATATTTTCAAAATTTGAGTAATAAGATTTTTTTCGTTTGGATTGGGAACATCATTCATTTATTTTCTTTTTGGCTTAGTTCCTTTATTAATCTGGGGTCGCCACAGCGGAATGAACCGCCAACTTATCCAGCATATGTTTTAAGCAGCGGATGCCCTTCCAGCTGCAACCCATCACTGAGAAACACCCATACACTATGGACAATTTAGCTTATCCAATTCACCTATACTGCATGTCTTTGGACTTGTGGGGGAAACCGCAGCACCCGGATGAAACCCACGTGAAACCGAGGAGAACATGCAAACTCCACAAAGAAACACCAACTCACCCAGCTGAGGCTCAAACCAGCAACCTTCTTGCTGTGAGGCGAACGTGCTACCCACTGCGCCACGATGCAGCTGGATTGGGAACATTACATTACATTATTATTACAGTGTCAGTAATAAAAGTCAAAAGTTATTGTGATTTTATATTTCTCAATTGTGGAAGAACGGTATATGTGTGGAATAACAGTATAACTCCGATTCATCACACCAGTTTAGACCACTAAAGATCTGATTCCTTTATCTTAGTTTTAATGTAGTCACAGAAACTTTAGGTTAATATTAAGCATTTCTTTTAGTTTATTATTATTAATATTATTTTTTAAACATAAAATACAGAATGAACAATCTACAACACATAGACCTTACATCACAGGCGATGAAAATTAATCATTAACAATAAACATTAAATAAATACAACAATAAATACATAAAATCCAGACATACAGTTGAAGTCAGAATTATTAGCTCCTGATTGAATTTCTTTTCTTTTTTAAATATTTGACAAATTATGTTTAACAGAGCAAGGAATTTTTCACAGTATGTCTGATAATATTTTTTCTTCTGGAGAAAGTCTTATTTGTTTTATTTCGGCTAGAATAAAAGCAGTTTTTAATTTTTTTAAAAACATTTTAAGGTCAAAATTATTAGCCCCTTTAAGCTATATATATTTTTTTTGATAGTCAACAGAACAAATCATCATCATTATACAATAACTTGCCTAATTACCCTAACCTGCCTAGTTAACCTAATTAACCCAGTTAAGCCTTTAAATGTCGCTTTAAGCTGTATAGAAGTGTCTTGAAAAAAAATCTAGTAAAATATTATTTACTGTCATCATGGCAAAGATAAAATAAATCAGTTATTAGAAATGAGTTATTAAAACTATTATGATTAGAAATGTGTTGAATAAAAATCTTCTCTCCGTTAAACAGAAATTGGGGAAAAATAAACAGGGGGGCTAATAATTTTGACTTCAACTGTACATCGTTGCTAAATATTGTTACTTATTTAGAAATATTCAAAGGTGCGCTGACGTAGTGTATATGCTATCTCTAACTGTTCTTGCGCTGTGCCATCTCATAATATAAGTGACGTTTCATAAACTAATTTCGAGAGGAGCACGTGATATGATTGAGATTACTCATCTGTAATCAGTAATAATCCAATCAGAGTGATCCTAGTTTACTATAAATGGATAATTTTCTCCCTACTGCTCTATCTTCGTTTGGAAGAATCCCCCCTTCCACCCTATCTCCTCCTTTTCCTCCCTTTTCTAAAGGGGGAGCTCTCGAGACCTACCTGATCTCGGATCTCCTTATATGCTTATCGACCGGGCGGGAGCCCTGGGCTCAAATATCTCCGAGCTCAGGGTTCTCTCCCGGGACAGCATGCCAAACCTGCTTTAAACACCAAGCATATCTAAGTGGGAACTCTTGAAATAAATATATAAACAATTAAACTCTGCTTGCAGTAGTTTACACAGGACTGGTGGGAAATATGCATTGATATAGCTTTATTACGCATGGTATGTGGTTTATTTTGATAGGTTAACTGTTTTTGTGGCGTTTAGCGCTCCTCACCATGTTCCGAGAGACAAGAGAGATCACATCAGATTTACCGTTCTTCCGCTCACCTCTTTCGGTGGATTTTTCCCCGGTTTTCATTCACCTTTTCGACTCAAATATGCTTTCACAGCATCCCTCAAGACCTTCCTTACTCTGTCCATCCATTTGTTCATGTCGACTCTCCTTTTTTTGCAGAGGATTTGCCTTTTAATATCCGAAGCGGACATGACAGGAAGGGGCATCTTTATTCTTCTTAGTGGACATAAAAAAAGGTTGTCCACTAAAATCTATTTTAATGTTTAAATGCAGAATCTTAGTTGCGCGAAAATATCCCCAAACTGTTTCTCAAAGTGCACACATACAATTAATGTCACATGGTTATCTCATTTTTTTTTTTTTTTTGGACTTATACGGTTGTTCGTCACTCATACTCAAATGTGAAATTTTGTTGGTGCCTTCTGAGTATTTCAGAAACTGCTGTTCTACTGAGATTGTCATGTATCACTAGTAGAATGAGTTCTATTCTAGCTGTTGTTATAGCTGACCACTAGGTGGGGATCTTATGCAGTGGTTGGGAATACTGTTTGGCAGAGAAAGGACTTGTTACGATGCTGTGCAGTGAGACTGAGTTGTGTATCCTGAATTTGAAGTGTTTAGTAAAAGTCGGCTGTTCAGCTATCCTGCTTTCAGTGTGATTCTTCAAGTTAAGTTACCACACTAGGGTACTGTACCTGAAAAAGAGAAAATATACAGTGAGCAGCAGTTCAGTGAGTGAAAAATGAATAACCTGTTCTCAAATAACCACCCATTAAACAAACATCTGCAGAAGAGCAGCATGCAACACATCAAACCTTGAAGCAGATGAGCTACAGCAGCAGCAGCAGAAAAGCACAATGGTGATGATTAACAGCAAACTGAGGCTACAATACACACAAGCTCAACAAAACTGGACGATAGTTGTCTATAGATGAGTCTTGAGCTCTCCTGCACATTCAGATGTGAT
Source organism: Danio aesculapii (assembly GCF_903798145.1). NCBI lineage: Eukaryota > Metazoa > Chordata > Actinopteri > Cypriniformes > Danionidae > Danio > Danio aesculapii. The sequence goes on from NC_079454.1 coordinate 5,505,006, forward strand.
CAAAGTTAAAGTGACACAACATGGACACAACATGGATGCCTCGTTCTAGTTATTCAGGCTGTTGCTGGTGGTGTAATGATGTTTTTTTACTTCTTGTTAGCGGCCTTTTGTGCCAGTCCAGTATCGTCGAAACAACCCAAGTGTTTCAGTTAAGAGATCAAGTTAATAAATGACCCATTCTGAGGTCACAATCAGCCGCTTTTGAATTATTAGCTCATTGAATTGTTGACTCCTCAACCCTGAATGTAGTCAAACTTCTTGTCTGATTATAATGCGCTCAATTCAAACCAGTGTCACTGTGTGTATGATTTATGTCAATCAACAGCAGAATACAGAGCTAAAGGTCATTAATTAGATTCCCAAGAATAACATGAACCTGTAAATGCATATATCTACCAAACGCATATAGTAAATAGAAGTTTGATGAAGCAGAAAAAGGTTATTTGCGGCTTCAACAGTATCCTCACAATGCCTCTTGTCACATGTTTGATGAAAGCGGCTAGGATATATGGACAGTTGGTGTTGCCAAGCGACTGTTTGAATGCAGGTTTTGCTAATGGATGCATTAGGGTTTAATTATTATTTTAATGTGAAGAACTGAATGGGCTACAAGCACGCATAGGCACTGATGAATTTCCGCTTTCTCTTTGTACTTCCTTTCCTTTATCCTCGCGGATCTCTCTTTATCTTCTACCCTGCGTTTTTGTTCTTCTGTAATTGCTTGTGTCCGCTCTCGTCACAAATCCGCTCCCTCGTTCCCTGTGAGAATCACTTAAGATCTCATTCACATCTACGTCCTTCTAACCCACACACTCTTTTATTAAACCTGTGCATCTTCACAGAGAAAGTCCTGATAAACTGTGTTATGTGGATTAACCCTTTAATGCATGGTGTCCACATTGGCGGACAGCTAACTTAGCTTAATTTAAGGTTCGTTTAAGATTCGTTCGTTCGCGACGCGGTGGTGCAGTAGGTAGTGCTGTTGCCTCACAGCAAGAAGGTCGCTGGTTCGAGCCTCAGCAGGGTAAGTTGGCGTTTCTGTGTGGAGTTTGCATGTTCTCCCCATGTTCGTGTGGGTTTCCTCCAGGTGCTCCGGTTTCCCCCAGTCCAAAGACATGTGGTACAGGTGAATTGGGTAGGCTAAATTGTCTGTAGTGTATGAGTGTGAATGAGTGAATGTTTCCCAGAGATGGGTTGCAGCTGGAAGAGGATGCGCTGCGTAAAACATGTGCTGGATAAGTTGGCGGTTCATTCCGCTGTGGCGACCCCAGTTTAATAAAGGGACTAAGCCGAAAATGAATGAATAAGGTTCATTAATCTTGGTAATTTTCTCCAAACCACTTGAGGGCAGTGTCAGTAGACTGTCAGCAGTATTGTCACTGTGGCCAAACATAGATATTTACATTAGATGTCGCCTACCCTGTTGTTGTGTATTGGATGGAATGCGTCAATAGAGCCGCCATTTTCGTACAGGGTAGCGCTCCATTGAAATGAATGCAAGACCAAGGTGCAGTGGAGGACTGTGGCTATCCCGAGCCAGAGAAATACACAAACATGCATATATCTATGGGTGGGAGTCCCCCGGTGGTCATTAAGCAAATATTTTTTTAAATTACGCAAATTATAATTTTACATCACTATTTTACATTGATGAATAAGTGACCACACGGATATTATGACAAGGAACAAGTGTTTGTGTGCATGGAAATGTACAATCCACCCTCCCTGTTAAATTGGATCTAATATGTGTCCTGAAACACACCCCCTCTCCTGCTTTCACTTCTCATTCTGGCGGAGGGAGCGATTCGTTTGTGAATGAATCTCTGTTATAAGCGACTCGTTCACTGAGCCGACAATAATACAAGTTTCTGGCACCGCAGCGTCTTGTTGTCATATTTCATAACATTGTTATGAAATACATCTGCGTCCAGTATCAGGTTGCCCTGTGTCCTGCTTTGAGGGCTTCACACCAAATAAGAATAATTTATTGCATGCTGTAAAGAAACCAGTTTTAACTAATAATATATAACTGAGATGATTTATCATGAAGTAAGATAACGATGAAATAATTTGTTACAATCAACAGTGAATGTTTACCATGATTTACTCCTACTGCAAACATTTCTAGATATTTTTCAAGACACTTCTATACAGCTTAAAGTGACATTTAAAGGCTTAACTAGGTTAATTAGGTTAACTAGGCAGGTTAGGGTAATTAGACAAGTTATTGTAGACAGTATTGTTCTGGAGACAGTCGAAAAAAAATAGCTTAAAGGGGCTAATAATTTTGACCTTAAAATGTGTTTAAAAAAATTTAAAACTGCTTTTATTCTAGCCGAAATAAAACAAATAAGACTTTCTCCAGAAGAAAAAATATTATCAGACATACTGTGAACATTTCCTTGCTCTGTTAAACATCATTTGGGAAATATTTAAAAAAGAAAGAAAAATCCAAAGGGGGGCTAATAATTCTGCCTTCAACTGTATATATAACTACTGTTATTATTGTTCCTACAATATGTGTTTTATTGTTATTATATTGTACTATTATTGTTTTTAATAAATGAGCTGATATGAATAGAATAACAGGCCATTAAAAAAACACAATATTCCATGTTGTCAGCTGTGTCTTTAGGTCCCATTTTACACCTTTGTTGCATGGTGTCCACATCTGTGGACAGATAAATACTTTTTAAATAAAACAAAATTTTGTAAAAATGAAAATGGATTTTAAATTTAGTGTCATATTAAAGTAAAAATAATAATAAAAAATCCAGATAATGTTAATTCATGCATGAAAGGGATAAATTAATGCACATAACTATATTAATGGACAGTTGCATATACATACATTTATATACAAACCACCAAGTGTTCATTTACACACTTACTAAGAATTCTGGCTGCTCTGCTTGTATTTTATACCAAAACATTTACACAGAATACTTGTTTTATTGCAAATGCATTACAGCCTGACATAAGCTAAAGGCGGTGAGATTCTCTGAAAGGTTATGGAGCAAAAAAATGCCATCTGAGCTGTGATATAATAATACAGAGTCTTGGGAGAGTATTATAGGGTGACATTCACTCTTACACGACTGAGCACACGCTGTTCCCCACCAAACACACATATAAACATATACACACATGCGTAAATACACTTGAGAGCTCACAGAGGCAGTCCAAGAACACTCTGTGCTTTTGCTTATTACCTCAAATATGGCTATTGTATAGCACATGTAGAGACTGATGGGATGGCGCAGTGGGTAGCCCGATCGCCTCACAGCAAGAAGGTCACTGGTTCGAGCCCCGGCTGGGTCAGTTGGCATTTCCGTGTGAAGTTTGCATGTTCTCCCTGTGTTCGCGTGTGTTTCCTCCGGGTGCACATTGATCTCGTATTTATAGGGAGCATATCAGCAAATCATTTACATTCCCACATAAAACATGCTATCTTGTGTGAAAATAAATGTAAAATAAAAGTCATGTTAATTATTTTCTCATAACATGCTAATCAAAAGTCAAATCTATGAAATAATTTAATAATAATAATAATAAACATAAGTGTGTGGATGTTTCCCAGAGATGGGTTGCAGCTGGAAGGGAATCCAGTAAACATGTGCTGGATAAGTTGGCGATTCATTCCGCTGTGGCGACCCCGGATTAATAAGGGACTAAGCCGAAAAGAAAATGAATTAATAATAATAATAATAATAATAATAATAATAATAGTAATAATAATAATAATAATAGTAATAATAATAGTAATAATAATAATAATAGTAATAATAATAATAATAGTAATAATAATAATAGTAATAATAATAATAATAATAATAATAATAATAGTAATAATAATAATAGTAATAATAATAATAGTAATAATAATAATAATAATAATAATAATAATAATAGTAATAATAATAATAATAATAATAGTAATAGTAATAATAATAATAATAATAATAATAATAATAGTAATAATAATAATAATAATAGTAATAATAATAATAATAAAATATGAATAATAATAATAATAATAGTAATATTAATAATAATAGTAGTAGTAATAATAATAATAATAATAATAGTAATAATAAAATATTAATAATAATAATAATAATAATCGTAATATTAATAATAATAGTAGTAGTAATAATAATAATAATAGTAATAATAATAATAATAATAGTAATAATAATAATATTAATAATAGTAATAATAATAATAATAATAATAATAACAATAATAATAAATAATAATAATAATAGTAATATTAATAATAATGAGTAGTAATAATAATAATAATAATATAAAAATATTAATAATAATAATAATAATAGTAATATTAATAATAATAGTAGTAGTAATAATAATAATAATAATAATAATATATAGTAATAATAATATTAATAATAGTATATAATAATAATAATAATAATAATAATAATAATAATAACAATAATAATAAAAATAATAATAATAATAGTAATATTAATAATAATAGTAGTAGTAATAATAATAATAATAATAAAATATTATTAATAATATAGTAATATTAATAATAATAGTAATAATAATAATATAATATATTAAATAATAAGTAATAATAATAATATAATAATAATAATATAATAATAAAATAATAATAATAATAATAGTAATATTAATAATGAATTAGTAGTAATAATAATAATATATTCATAACAAATCACATGGGTTAAAGAGAAAAAAAAATGGTTTCAAGCATCAAATCAATAAAAGTGTAAATTAATACAATATTAAGTGTAATAAATGCTGTACATCATATTTTTACATGAAAAGATGTCATTATTTCATTTCCCCGCTGAGCAAACAGTGGGAAACATTTAACCATGACTGACGGAAAGAATGCCATTCAGTGTAACAATACTATGTATACCAAAAATCTTATCACACATATTTACAATAACTAATCATTTGATTACATTTGAAGACTCAAAATTTTAATTCGTTGTCATTTTATGTTTCTGACACAATCTTTCAAATAGTTTTTATCAGATTGGTCAGCAGTGTTGTTGCTTTTTATTAAAAATATATCAAATTTAGTCCCTACTCATACTTTATTAAGTGCACGTCAGAATAGGGTATTACTAGGCTGTTACTTGAGCATATTTAAGATGACTGGGCATGTCTGCCAGCAGCGCCTGGAAATATGTGACGTCACTCGCAGTAAGGTAATTCCACAACGCTGTGACGCAACTGCCCTTATTAGGACAGATTCGTCATTTAAACGATTATAAGCTAATACTAGGCCAGCGAATGCCTGTTGCTCCCCTGGCTGAAAAGTGCATGGGCGGAACGGCAATTTCAACACCGACTAATAAAGCGTAGCCATGATAAACCCCTGCAAGTAGCTTTGGCTTTTCTCTCAAAATACCCGTCAACATATGGGGGGAAATACAGTTTAACGCGGATATATATGTGGTATGGAGTTTTCTGAACCAACCTGCTCCTCTGAAGAAGAAATATCCAATTCCATCAGGTGAGCATATTCACACATATTCAGACGTACATAATAAATGTGCATAGTTTTCGTTGTATAGCTAACCGCGCAAACGCGATCATTTTCATGACATCTCTTACTCTTTTGCGTCTGTTTCAGCTGGGTCGAAATGCAGAGATCCAAAAGCCCTTTCATCGCCACTGTCAATGCAGTCGCGTCGCGGCAGGAGCTGCGGTGGATCATCGAGCCGGTGATGCAGAGTGAGAGCCTGGACCACAGCAAAGGAGATGCACAGGTAAAATACTCACAATATAACACAGTATATAGTGTCGTTTTACTATTATTTAGGATAGATTTTTTCTAAGTTAATTTACGTATGGATCGATCAATTTTGCTGAACAATTTTATCAAAAATATGCTGTTTAGTCAACAAATATTGTAGTATTGCGTTATATAAAATTACTACAGCCGTGACTTTAAACAAACTCAATTTTTTGAAGATGTAAATAGACTAAATTATTATTGTTATAATATTTTTTACAAGAAAATATTATTCCATTATGGGCAACTGCTCTAGATGGCCACTATATCCCTGCAGAATTGAGCTCTAATTCTAATAAAACACAACTGCCTGTAGCATTCTAGTGATCTTGAAGACACTGGGCGCATCTCAATGAGCTCCATGGCTCAAGAGCAGGGCTAGACAGAATCTGTGGACATTTTTAGCTATTTCTGCACAGAGTTTTGTAAAAAAAAAAAGATTTTGGGAGTATTATTACTAAAAACTTCATATATAAAAATAAAAAGTAATACCTTTTTAGATTTTGCTTAATGTAAAGCAAAGCGAACCTTATTAGATCCACTTATTTGGTATATAAAGCAAGTCTCTCATATAACATAGGCCCGTACCCAGAGGCCGGGGAGGGGAGGGTACTGGTGGTTCGAAAGACGCACCCCTCATAGTTGAAAGACTCACCCCTCGCTGAAAAAGGTCAAGAATTTGTCCTATTTTGACCGCTATGCCATAATAAATTGTGAAAATAACCATAGAATAAGGCTTTAAGACCATCTTTTATGAATCCTCTTTTGGCTGTTGCTTCAGTGTGACTGAAGAAAGTTGAATGTGCTAGCCAGTTTGTGTTTGGCTAGTTTTTATTTTAAAACTTGAACAGCATCCTTTTTTCTAATTATGTATGATGTAATAAATTTGTGTTTGAAAAATAAATATTATTCTCATATTATTTTTCTTCTAAATCTTTAGGAAATGTTTTTGGTAGGCTACATCAAAAATGTGGTTGATGACCATCTGACAAGCTAATCTAGCAAAAAATAGTGCTTAAAAAGTATTTAAACCTCATAATTAGATAGAAAATGAGGCTAATAACTGCAAAAAGGTCCATATTTTAATAAAAAAAAGAACCACCCCTTTCACCAGGCTGGCTGCAGGCCTGTAACATATCTACCAAAAGACAGAAAATATTACTTTACAAACTGTACTGTAAATAAATATATGTGTTAATAATATAGATGAAATCAATTTAAAAACAGATTGTTATACACATTTACACAAGTAAATAAACAGATTCAATGATGGGCTAAAAATCTGCAGATTTCTGCGTGTGCAGATTCCGTGAGAGCCTACTCAAGAGGTATAGTGGATCAGTAGATGGGAGCATCAAAATTCGCTACATTGATCTCGTATTAATAGGGGCCATTGCAGCATATCAGCAAATCATTTACATTCCCATATAAAACATGCTATATTGTGTGAAAATGTTGGCTCCGTTTATTAAACTCATTTAACTATGGAAGATAAAGGTGTTGTGTGTGGTGTGGCATTGCTCCACTTATCCAACATGTTTCCATATGTCTGAAATATTTTGAAGCACCAATACTGTTTTTTACTGTCATTATAGTTAGCATATATATATATATATATATATATATATATATATATATATAAACCTTTTTATTTATGTCGCTGTAAGAAAACATTATGAATTAAAGCTGCAAGCAGCGATGAAAGGGACCTCACACCCAGGCTCACCACCGAAATTGGTGGCTTTAGGATGACAGAGAACAGTGGACGATAATAATTTAAGCTCAAATGTTAGTCATTTGTGTCATTCATATTTCTGTCAGCAGGTGGCGCTATGACTACGAATGAATATTCACATGTAGACGTCTTCAGTACAGTACTATTATCAAAGGTGGGGAGGTTTTGGAGCAGACTAGACATAGTAAGACATAGTTAGTTATAACAGCTTGCTTTTCCATGGCGAAACACTGAGGTTTGTCAGGCCGCCTTTCAACGTAAACTACATCCTGATTGCTTGCCGCCGAACCGCATCATAGCTTATTACCATAAAGATGACTTGATTTTCAACTCTTCTTGATGCCCACACCAGCGAAGACGCGTCGTGCTGCGCCGCTCCTCACCACTTATTGTTGCCAGCTCCCATTGAAATGAAATGACTTCTGGCTACTTTAACACTCTCGCCGCCTTTAGTGTGAACGCACAGTTAGGGATCTGTTCTTTATGGTCAGCGAAAAAATCTCAGCTACTAAGCTGTGGCTTTAAAATCACTGGTGTTAAGGTACCCAATGTGTGCCAAAATAATCTTCATCCCACCATTACACCACCAGCAGCCTGAATTTCTGACAAGGCAGGATGGACGCTACATCTAAACGTTGCAGCAGACATCAAGACTTATCAGACTTTTTCCAATCTTCTACTGTCCAATTTCGGCTCAGTTTGCAGTTTTATCTAACAGTCCATAACACGATGTGCTCTTCAAGGTTACATCTGTTTTGTGTTCAGATATGCTCTCTTGCAGACCTTTGTTGTAAGTGGTTAACTGACTAATTGTTCCCTTTGTATCAGCAATCTGACCAATATTTTCTAAGCTCTTTTAAGACATCAAAAAGGATATTTGCTCACTGGATATTTTATCTTTTTCCAACCATTCTCTGTACCCTAGTGATGGTTGCGCCAGACAATCCCAGTCGATGAGCATTTTTTTAAAAACTCAAATCAGCATATCTTATACCAACAAGCAACTCATATTCAAAGTCACCTTTTTTCCTCGGTTTGACTTTCAGCAGATCTTCTAGCCCACATCTACAGTTGAAGGCAGAATTATTAGCCCCCCTTTGATTTTTTTTCCCCCCTTTTTTTAAATATTTCCCAAATGATGTTTAACAGAGCAAGGAAATTTTCACAGTATGTCTGATAATATTTTTTCTTCTGAAGAAAGTCTTATTTGTTTTATTTTGGCTAGAATGAAAGCAGTTTTAAAATTTTTTAAATGCATTTTAAGGTCAAAATTATTAGCCCCTTATATTTTTCCGATAGTCTACAGAACAAACCATCGTTATACAATAACTTGCATAATTACCCTAACCTGCCTAGTTAACCTAATTAACCTAGTTAAGCCTTTAAATGTCACTTTAAGCTGTATAGAAGTGTCTTGAAAAATATTATTTACTGTCATCATGGCAAAGATAAAATAAATCAGTTATTAGAAATGAGTTATTAAAACTATTATGTTTAGAAATGTGTTGAAAAAAATCTGCCCTCCGTTAAACAGAAATTGGGGAAAAAAATAAACGGGGGCTAATAATTCTGACTTCAACTGTACATGCTTAAATGTATTGAGTTGTCTAAAAATATAGTGATGTTGATGTATTGCTTACTGCATTATCAGCTCAGTCCGGATGAAGAGGAAAAGAGAAGACGGAGAAGAGAGCGAAACAAGATGGCTGCTGCCAAATGCCGCAACCGCAGAAAAGAGCTTACTGACCTTCTTCAGGAGGTGCCAGTTTTTCCATTTACTTAGGGTGTTGACTATTTATGACAGCACATCTTGTATGTCCAGTTTTAACTTAAGAATGACTTATGATGAATGAATCACCCAGGTTTAACTGAATGCTTTCATAGTTTCAAACAAAACAAGAACTCAACTGAATCATCTAGCATTGTGCTCTGTTTCAGGCAATCTGTTGCGTAATTAGCAGCAGGACATGCCAATGAGAACCAGATGTGTGTTTGTTTTCAGGAGAGCGAGCGGCTGTATATGGAGCAGGTCGGGCTGCAGAAGCAGGTGAGCTGCCTGCAACAGGAGAAAGAGCAGCTGAAAATGCTGCTAGCGTCGCATGCGTCCATCTGCACACTGGAAAATCCTCTTTCCTTAGACAACTTTCAGTTGAAAGACATCTTACCATCCAGAACTGCAGTCACAATAAAACAGGAGCCTCTGGATGGCATAAGTACGTCGAGACATTTTGGACTCGAGCAAGCAGTGGAACTGACCGAGGAAGGCCCTGATTTACACTAAAGGCTGGTTTATACTTCAGCGTCGAGTGATCGCCATGACCCACGGTGCATGACTTGAGCGTAGTCGTGCATTTATACTTCTGCTTTCTTTTTGTACTGCAATAACACTTCCGAAACACTAGCTGGCAGCAGGTTTTTATGTTGCTCTGAGTTTCTTCACGGGTGTTTTTTCTGAACGCTACCAGTTACAAGTAGCTAAATCTCGCTCATTCTGACGTGGGAACCGGCGGACGTGCAACAACTGTAATCATTTGGTAAACACAAAATAAGAGTTTCCAAATGGAGTCCCTTCTAGGGACTCGACACTTGTAAACACTCGATCCAATGGGTTCGTGCAGCTCCACACACATCAGTGCTACCAAGCTGACCAATCACAGAGCTTGTGCTACGCGTCTCACAATGTGTAGTTGTGTAGGTGCGCGCCAGCGTTGGCGTCAGCCAGGGGTATGCAAACGCACAAAGGCTGTGACGGACCATACACATGCGCTCGACGCATCAGCTTTGAGGTGCCACTGGTTTACACTGGAGTGCTTTATGTTTTAAATGGTGTTTTAGATTGAAAATGTTTCACATCCAGGAAATGAGACTAGATTATTGTGGATTGTTGCGTCTCTGTTTTAAAACGTTTGCGTTTCAGTTAGTCTACACTGAAAGAGAACACCAGCACAAGTAATACATTATCTTTGGCATTTTCGTAATGGTAGATTTTTGTGGGTTAAAGATGCCGGAGTAGTGTGGATGCCTCATGTAAATGAAATGTATACGTTTTAAAATAAATATACATAAGCATAAATAGTATCCATAGGGAGCGACACACTGGACGCTACACAAAGCTTCTTTTAAAATTGTATACATTGTTTTCTATGGGGACACACGTGTCGAAGTCACCAGTTTGCATCTGTTTGCATTGCTTACCAGGCAAGGCGAGTTTATTTATATAGCACATTTTATACACAATGGTAATCCAAAGTGCTTTATGTAAACAAGAATAAAACAAAACAAGAAAATAAAAAGGATTAAAATAATTTAAAATGATTAAAAATCGATTAAAATGTGATAAAACAGGTTTAAAGGAACAAAAAAGTAAAAAAAAAGACATAATAGTGCGATCTGTCGGACGTAGCACAGTGCTCATTCAGTAAAGGCACAGCTAAACAGATGTGTTTTCAGTCTTGATTTGAATATGCCTAATGTTGGAGCACATCTGATCATTTCTGGAAGCTGATTACTGGAGTAGGGGGTGTAGTTGCTGAAAGCTGATTCACGCTGCTTTGGCTGAACTCTTGGAATTTCTTATTTACTTGATCCTAATGATCTGAGTGATCTGTTAGGTATTGAATTGAATTGTATTGACGTATAGAAAACAATGTAAATATGAGCCATGATGTGGTGCAGCACGGCATGTCTGGTGTGCGACCCACTTAAGACTGTTTACACAATATCTTTAAACAGAAAACAACATAAACAACATTTAGGGGGTCTGACGTTTGAAAATGTGTTTCAAAATGCATCTTTTACATCTTTCAAACTACTAAAATTCTTTAACAACTACAGAACTGTATGCGCGAGGATGTGTAAGGTTTCTTTACAAAGTGCCATCGCCAATACTTAAATTCAGTCATTATCACAGATCTGTGTGAATGGGAATCGTTGTCACAAATGTTCCCGTTTTAAAGTACTGCACATTGTTGTCATATAAACCTACTCTGAATGTGGTGAAGAAGATACACTGGTGCTTTCAGTGTCTTATATTTACAGTGTCTCTGTAAATACCTCGTTACTATTACACAAAAGTCACTCTGTCAAACTTTTCCTGTGGTAAGAAACTACTTCTGGTGCTTTATTATAATAATATCTCCTTATCTGTCTTGTGCAATATAATAAAGTTACCATGTCTACTCACTTAAAACAGTTGGGTTAATATTAACCCAAGCAGTAAACCACTGATGGGTCGTTTTGGCACCAACCTGCTGTTGGGTTATTTTAACCCAATCCATTGAGTTGTTAAGGTTAACCCAACAACTTGTATTACACAAATAAATATGTTGGGTTATTTTGCCAGAACGTGGCTTAACCACTATAGGTTAACTTAACCACCTAAAGGTGAGAATGACAGCTGAATATCTCGAATATGTGTATCATTTCCTCCAAAACAAACTGTAGAAATGAACACGGAGGTAGAGAAAGTGTTTTTATCTGTATATAGATCGGCTATGAATTGCGCGTTTGTATCATCAGATTAAGAGTGCTAATGAAATAGATATAAAAACACAACATGGAGAGGTAATTCGATAAAAAAATAACAACAATTTTATTGTGTTTGACCAAGGGGCGGATTTTGTGATTTTGGGGCCCTAAGCAATTCCAGCCAAAGGGCCCAAGTCCTGAAATGCACCCTTTCTACTTTTATTTAATATTAGTTATTAAATGCTTAATTATTATGCAGTTTTTTTTATATCACTCAATCTTCTTTTCGACATTTTAAATGAATGCAAGCTCTACATTTTAAATGATCAATTTTCTTCAAATTAATTTACAACTAAAATAATACATATATATTTTTTTTTTATAAATTTGACTGCTGGACTGCTCCATGATGGATATTTAATTCTGTAATATTATTATTACATAACATTACATTATTATAATTATATTTGATTGTATATTAAATAATATTTAATTAAGTTAAAATTGTATTTGTTTAACTCTCACTATACAAAATTTTTTATATATAGGTATAATTTATACTTTTATATATTTATTAGGGCCCCCAGATTTCTTGGGGCCCTAAGCAGCCGCTTAACCTTGCTTTTTGGTTAAATCCGCCCCTGGTTAGACCTTAAATAAACTTTATAATGCAAAAACAACATTACATACGCATTTAATACAGCTGTGTCAGTTAAATCAGCTGACTGCATGGTGAAATTCAGAATTTTAAAGAGTTATTAAATAAATAACCAAACAAAAGTTAAAAATAACCCAACAAAGCACCAAATATTTAACCCAACTGGTTGAGTATTAATAAATAACCCAATAACGGTTAAAAAATAACCCACAAAGCACTAAATATTTAAACTCAACCATTGGGTTAAATAAATAACCCAATGTTTTTTAGAGTTCATTATAAAATGTATTTGTCTTTGAAGCAGCGATGATATTTTGTAACAATGGTTGTAAATGATTTGTATTCTGAACAGCGGCACGACTCTAAATGTGAAAATACAAAACAAGGGCTTGACAATGCTGAACGACCTCATGCTGATCATATTGAACGTGAAATGCCAAGGCTGTGTTATTATCCAGTTGTCTTAAGAGTTAATGATTTGTGATGGTTGGAAAATTACGTTCAACACAATGTCTTGTCATTTTCAAGTCAAAGTGTGTATGTTCTATCTAGGTTTTTAATAATCAATAATGTAAAGTTCAACAGAAATGTATATCTGTTTTAACATGTTTGAATTATCGACTGAACTATAATAATTTATGAACTCTATCACAGAAATATAAACTTGTGTCGAGTACATTTTTGTCGGAGTTGTTCTTTTATGTTTTAGAGTTATTCGATTGTGTCAGCGAGTTTTGAACAGCAAGCAAAATAACTTTTAATGAGCATTTTAGGCTATATATAACTATTATATTATTATAATAATGTGTTCTAAAAAAGGCCGGTGCAGTGGGTAGCGCTGTCACCTCACAGCAAGAAGGTTGCTGGTTCAAGCCTCAGCTGGGTCATTTCTGTGTGGAGTTTGCATATTCTCCCCACGTTTCCTCCGGGTGCTTCGATTTCCCCCACAAGTCCAAAGACATGTGCTATGGGTGAATTGGGTAAGCTAAATTGTCCATAGTGTATATGTGTGAATGAGAGTGTATAGGTGTTTCCCAGTGATGGGTTGCAGCTGAAAGGGCATCCACTGCATAAAACATAGTTGAAGTCAGAATTATTCACCCCCCTTTGAATTTTTCTTTCTTTCTTTTTAAATATTTCCCAATGGATGTTTAACAGAGCAAGGAAATTTTCACAGTATGTCTGACAATATTTTTTCTTCTGGATAAAGTTTTGTTTGTTTTATTTCGGCTAGAAAAAAAGCAGTTTTAATTTTTTTATACCCATTTTAAGGTCAAAATTATTAGCCCATTTTTTTCGATAGTCCAAAGAACAAACCATCATTATACAATAACTTGCCTAATTACTCTAACCTGCCTAGTTAACCTAATTAACCTAGTTAAGCCTCAAATGTCACTTTAAGCTGTATAGAAGTGTCTTGAAAAATATCTAGTCAAATATTATTTACTGTCATCATGGCAAAGATAAAATAAATCAGTTATTAGAGATGAGTTATTAAAACTATTATGTTTAGAAATGCACTGAAAAAAATCTTATCACCATTACTCTACTAGCCGGGGTTCCAGGTAACTCTATCAAACCTCTTCAGCTGCTTCAGAACGCAGCAGCACGAGTGGTCTTTGATGAACCCAAAAGAGCACATGTCACTCCGCTACTCACCCGTTTGCACTGGCTGCCAGTTGCTGCTCGCATCAAATTCAAAGCTCTGATGTTTGCTTACAAAGCGACCTCTGGCTGGCTTTGCTCCTTCTTATCTGCTCTCACTTCTGCAGATTTATGTGCCCTCCAGAAACTTGCGTTCTGTGAATGAACGTCGCCTCGTGGTTCCATCCCTAAGAGGGAAGAAATCACTCTCCCGAACTCTCACATTCAATCTGCCCAGTGGTTGGAATGAACTCCCTAACTACATCAGAACAGCAGAGTCACTTGCTCTCTTCAAGAAACGACTAAAAACTCACCTATTTAGTCTCCACTTTCCTTCCTAATCTTAACTGCCTCTCTGGCTATACCACCAACTGTGCCCTCTCTCAAAAAAAAAAAAAACATTACTAATGCTTCTTAGACTTTACACACCTGAAACTTGGCTACACTGCTGCTCTTATAGTTGTGTAAATTGCTTCCTTGTCCTCATTTGTAAGTCGCTTTGGATAAAAGCGTCTGCTAAATGACTAAATGTAAATGTAAATTAAACAGAAATTGGGGAAAAAATAAACAGGGGGGCTAATAATTCTGACTGCAACTGTATACTGGATAAGTTGGCAGTTCATTCCGCTGTGGCGACCCCTGAATATTAAAGGGACTAAGCCAAAATGAATGAATGATGTCTGAAAATATGTAACAATTTATTTGTAAGTCGCTTTGGATAAAAGCATCTGCTAAATGACTAAATGTAAATGTAAATTAAACAGAAATTGGGGAAAAAAATAAACAGGGGGGCTAATAATTCTGACTTCAACTGTACACTGGATAAGTTGGCGGTTCATTCTGCTGTGGCGACCCCTGAATAATAAAGGAACTAAGCCAAAATGAATGAACGAATGTTCAGAAAATATTTAACAATTTATTTTATTACAGAAAGAGTTGCAATTCATTTTTCAATTATTATTATTTATTTATAGTAAAAAGAGATATTTTAGGACAAATCGAAAAAATATATAAATCAGACATTTTTACTCACCCTCATGTTATTCCAAATTTGTATGACTTTCTTTCCTCTGCAAAAGCCTTTGACGAATGGAGAAACATGTTTGTCTGTATAATGAAAGTCAATGGGGGCCAAAACCGTAGAGCCATTCACTGAAAAAAAGCAAAAGACATCTGATTTACAATACAGAAGAAAGACAATCATATCCTAACTACTTTCCCATTCATGGGTGAACTATCACTTTAAGCATGACAGCTTAAACCTACACGTACAGTAACAAGATACAACATGCCACATAGCATGCAATAAATGAAGGCTATTTTGACATCTCCGCAGGAGTGGCATTGCTCAGGCATGCACGGAGAGCCCCTTGTTCCCATCCCGTTACAAAAGCAAGAGGATTTCCACTCTGCTGTGGGCATGAGTTCCTGTTTGGGATCTGGGAATCTAACTTTCAATTCACAGAGTCCTGCACCTTTTCTATTTAAAGGTCACAGGATATTGTCCAAAAAAAAAATCCCCAAACTTTTAATACATTTCTTCAGGTGTGAAGTTAAGGGTCTGGTGTTTATATGGAGAAGAAACTTTGATCCGCATTTCCTTTAAAATCAGATACGGTTACACAATCAGTACATCTCCTACCATACAAAGTAGGCCTATGTTACTTAGTAAGAAGAAAGGAAACAACTCCAGCGTCTTTATATTAACCCTAAAATCCTTATTACTCATATATTGTTTAATGTGAGGAGAAAGAAAATGGATTAACTGAGGGCATGTTTACACAATGTACTAAACATTTAAAGAAGCGTTAACATTTGTGTAAAGCTTCAGACATTATAAAACTATACGATTTTTAAAAATTATTGAAAACTATATTATGAAAGGCAGGCAATGTACATCCTTCCACACAGACTGTATGTCTCTGCAGTCTGCAATTGTTGTTTTGGTTTACAAAAACTCTGGTTTGACTATAAACCGAACCTGTAATTTACATGTGCATGATGTCACTGTTTACAAAAAATCCCATTTTTAAGTTTACACAGAACTGAGATAAAGCTGTTTAAGCACTTGCACTTTCAAACCCATTTTAAACATTTGCATTTTCACTCAGCTGAAGAGTCTTTATCATGTAAATGAATGGCCAACATTGATAAAACTGCTAATATATGCTATATACACAGTTGAAGACCGAATTTTTAGTCCCCCTTAGATTTTTTTTTCTGCTTTTTTAAATATTTCCTAAATAATGTTTAACAGAGCATGGACATTTTCACAGTATGTCTGATAATATTTTATCTTCTGGAGAAAGTCTTATTTGTTTTATTTCAGCTATAATAAAAGCAGTTTTTAATTTTTTAAAATGCATTTTAAGGTCAAAATTATTAGCCCTCTTAAGCTAATTTTTTTCAGTAGTCTACAGAACAAACCATCATTATACAATAACTTGCCTAATTACCCTAACCTGCCTAGTCAACCTAATTAACCTAGTTAATTAGCTTGTAAGAGGTGTACTCGATAAATATCTAGTCCAAATATTATTACTGTCATCATGGCAAAGATAAAATAAATCAGTGATTAAAATGAGTTATTAAAACTATTATGTTTAGAAATGTGTTGAAAGAAATCTTCTCTCCGTTAAAAAGGAAATTAATGGAAAAAAAATAAAGAGGGGGCTAATAATTCACGGGGGCTAATAATTCTGACTTCAATATATATATATTATATATATATATATATATATATATATATATATAGATATATATATATATATACATATATATATATATATATATATATATATTATATATATATATATATATATATATATATATAATATTACAGTTGAAGTCAGAATTATTACCCCCCTTTGAGTTTTTTTCCTTTTTTTAAAGTCTTTACAGACGCTAGGACACATTTCTTATGTCACTTTTGCAAAACTCTTCACACAATTCTCATAACCGACTTTCAGCTTGGCAAAACATTTAAATTCACATTCAAAATGCACTAAAACTACCAAAGCACTTTATTCAGGTCTCAAATAAACTCATTCTTCCAGAACACTAGCTAAGGTTGACAGCCGACAAACACACTTTGTCACCCACAAAACAATGAGCTAAAAACACTAACAAAATGTAGCATCACAGTGTTTTCTTGTGTAAAACAAAGACACATCTCTGTTTATAATTGCTATATATATTGTTTATAACTGCAATATATTATTATATATTACATTAGCAATATATTATTGGAATGAATCAGACATGATGCAGAATTCATCAATATTTTATGTCATTTATTTATTTTTATTTTTTTGCACTAAGTAATTCCAAAATACAAGAATTTGTATACACACCATCCACTAACACAAATTCAATAGTCATGCTAATCTGGTTGGTTAAACTGCACTTTTAGATGTGAAATATGTTTTAATAAAATATTGCTGTTGAACTTTGCTGTCTTATTCAGTTTTACATGATGTTATTGTTTTGAACATCAGTTTAACAGTTTTGAAAACAGTATGTAAGCACGTGCAAAATGTCCTGTACCTACAAAGATTTTTGCCAGTTGTTGTGTCTGAGTCTGAAATTTGAGAGATGTAGTCATTGGATGCATTTTGTGCCAAAACAATGATAATTGATCCTCAGTTTAGCCCACATAGACTTCTTCTGTGCTCACTGTGTGAAGAGTTTTACAAAAGTAAGTATTGAGAAATGTGCCCTAGCGTCTGTACAAAACTGTAAATATTTCCCAGATGATGTTTAAAAGAGCAAGGAAATTTTCAGAGTATGTCTGATAATACTTTTTCTTCTGGAGTAAGTCTTATTTGTTTTATTTCGGCTAGAATAAAAGCAGTTATTATTTTTTTTTATCATTTTAAAATCAAAATTATTAGCCCCTTTAAGCTATGTATTTTTCGATAGTCTACAGAACAAACCATTGATATACCATAACTTGCCAAATTGCCATAAACTGCCTAGTTAACCTAATTAACCTAGTTAAGCCTTTAAATGTCACTTTAAGCTGTATAGAAGTGTCTTGAAATAATATCTAGTCAAATATTATTTACTGTCATCATGGGAAAGACTAAAAAAATATTTATTATAACTATTGTGTATAGAAATGTGTTGTAAAAATATGCTTTCTGTAAAACAGAAATTGGGGGGAAAAATAAACAGGGGGCTATTAATTCTTCAACTGTATATATTACTTTTTCTTTCAATGTAAACACACCCTCAAATTTGTATCTATCTTCTTATCTAAACAAAGGAATGAAGACACAAAAAGAAAGAAAATATGTAAATGCACAGGTTCAGCTATACTGTAACTGAAGCCCCACACAACTGGAAATACATAAATGGTTCAACATTAACTAATTCCACACAAAGGGGGTAAGGTTTTAAATGAAGATGAAAACAAAATATACTAAACGTTGCTATTAGCAAAACTTACTATATATGCCTGAACATTTGTGTAACTGATTTCATACTTAAGCTAGCTAGCAAAAAACACAGCAATAACACTTAAAAGTAATTACATGACTAAGAGTGAGAAACGTTATCTTTGTAATATGTTTTTAAGTGTACGTTTTGTCACTGAATGAGTCTAATAAGACTAAAAATGCATCTTTAAAACATTAAAAGACCAGCACTTAAAGAAAACCTCAAAACTCGTTGCCTGTAGCAAAACACAGAATAGAGGGCAGAGACACTCCTCGGGTTCACACCTACAGGCGTGGCTCCGGATTACACTTCCTCCTCATCCGCATCATTACGTTTAAGTAACACATCACCAGAAACTTGGGAGAGTGGAGTGTTTGTTACTTCTTGTGTTATTGAGCACAGGGAAGGAACTCCTTCAGTATTATGGCAGATAAAGGACCTATTTTGACATCAGTCATCATTTTCTACTTGTCCATTGGAGCTGCGATATTCCAAATCCTCGAGGAGCCGAATTTAAATTCAGCTGTGGACGATTATAAAAATAAAACAGACAGTTTATTGAAGAAATATCCCTGCCTAAGTAAGGAGGTTTTGGGCGAAATTATTGAGGTAGGTTGTGTTTCATTTGTGTTTTGGTAAAACTGGCGTTGATAAACATTTCTAGGAGGTCTTGGAAAAGTTATTTAGTGTAAAGAATGCTAACGTTAATTTAACGTACGGTTGCTATGGTAGTTATCAAACAAAAGCTGATATCTGGGAAGTTTAGTCCGAAATTAACGTGAGTTAAAAGTGTTTTTAAGAAATTACTTTTACCTGGATTTGTCACACTTTCACTCGTTTACGCTCAGAGAACCATCCTTTTCCGAAACATAATCGAGCCAGCAAAACAAAGCGAAACTTGTCCTGAACGTGTCAAATCTCTGGAGATGATGGGTGTTCGCAAACCTAAATCAAAAAAGACTGAGGGTCGATTGTTCCATGTTTGTGGACTTTTCCCCTATGGGCAATAAAAGTGGCGAAGTCATTCTCAGGAATGTGCTTTTGCCAGTCATACATTGTGCACTCATTTAAACGCGACCACGAGAACGCGCGCGCACACGTGCTTGATGAATCAAGTATGAAAACAAAACAAGTACGTCTAGCTAGTATCGCATACTAACTTCTTAAGTGCTAATTACTTTTAAAACCTATCATTCCTAAACAAGAAATCCCAAATAAGGAATGCCCCCATTAATGTTTAAACCTACGCATGACGTAAAATATCGTGCCTTTCATTTAAACTTTAACAGACGGTTCTTTCATAGAAACCTCATG
The DNA here is from genome assembly GCF_903798145.1 of Danio aesculapii. Lineage (NCBI taxonomy): Eukaryota > Metazoa > Chordata > Actinopteri > Cypriniformes > Danionidae > Danio > Danio aesculapii. The sequence goes on from NC_079454.1 coordinate 5,525,067, forward strand.
CTGGTTCATTTAATCATTAACCCAATTCTGACACATTTAACTAGCTTTTTGTGTAGTATCAACATCTAAATCACGCATTTGAAACATAACTAATGTTTACAATGTACACAAATGTGTGAGCACATATATTAGATATGCTATGATAGGGGAACCAAGCAATGCACCAGAGAGATTAGCTATTAGGCATGGGTGGGTATAAGATTCTGATGGTAAGATAACCTTAAGATAGTATTGTGATTACTGCTCTAAAAGATATTCTTGCCCTTTGAATACAATATATTTCATTTTGAGAAACGTTTAAAATATTTTGGAGCTGTAAATATGTCATGCGAAATAATTAAAATGAATCCCTGACTTCTGCTGTCTTCATTTGTTTCACAGACAGATTTCTTTACAATTTAAAACGGCATAAATGGATATCTTTTTTGTTGAAGATACTTTTGACCTACAAAAAAATGTATAACACATACCTTAGGAAAGGTTTAGCAAATAATTTTAACGGTTATAAAATCTTGTCTTTTCCAAACCGCTGTATAGCTTAAACTGTTATCATCCCATGCCTATTAGCTAACTCATTTATACTTAGAAAAGCAGACTACAGGTACTATGCAGTAAATAATGTTTATTATTGCAAGAAGTTATTAATCCTAGTTTTTTAATCCTACCTAATTCAGTAACACTCACATTATGTGCTTTTGCTGCAAAAGAAACACTGATGACAGACACCAAAATTTGTCCAGTTCCTCTTTTAAACTTAATAATGTGTTCATATTTTATTACAAATGGCAAAGAGAATGGGATCTGCAGACAAGAAACTCCATGAAATTAGTCCCAATTTTAAAAAGCAGCCTTGGCACCAGTTTGTTTTTACCCACCGTAGATACAGTCACACTAGAATGACTGGCAAATTTTAATACTTGTAGGAGATTCTCTCGTGTGTTCTCTTTGCAGAAGCACTTTAACTTTCAAGGAAGATCTATTAGATTGTATCTGCTTTAATTCTGTGAGGAAATCATTTTATTCAGTTAATTCTATGAGCAATTCCAGCGTTATGGATGTGACATGCAGTAAAATCTCAAATGTAAAGTAGATGTTGACATTATATTGAAACATCTGTTTATATTTTCCAGAATAACTAACCACAGAGTTAAATATTGATCTGTAAGAAAAAGATCATTCTGTAAATGTGTTTTGTATGTTATTGATGTAACCAAAAAGTATGCCTGTTTGCCGTTTACAACATACTTTGTAGAAATTCTGTGAATTAAACTGCACAACCCAAAAGAAATAATTCTAATGAATAGGATCAGAGTTTGCTCACTATAGAACAAAAAATATTGATTTTATTTTGTTTAATATTTTTGCATTTATAAGGAAAAAGTGTCCTTATGGATGTGACCGACGTGAAATTGCCACTTGTGTGACTTTGGTATATCAAATATAATAGTTTGAAAGACATTTGACAGACATTTTTGAGTATTTCTAAAGTACTGTAAAATACTTGCATGCTTGGACAAAAAAACTTAGAAACTGTTTTCGTATTTTGGTAAAAACTTAATTATTTTTCATGCCAAGGTTGACATTTGCATGGAATTGCTCCTATGAAGAAATTTTTAATACTGTTCAACCCAAGCTCACCATAGAACAAAAATGATTGATTTTATTTTATTTTACATTTTTTGTATTTATGAGAAAAAAGTGTCGTTATGGATGTGACATCTCTCCGTTATGGATGTGACCGATGTGAAATTGCCACCTGTGTGACTTTGGTAAATCAAATTAAATTGTTTGAAAACATTGACCGAGACATTTTTGAGTATATATTGAGTATAAAGTATTGTAAAATACAAGCCTGCACAAAAAAAAAAAAACGTAGAAAATGGTTTCCATATTTTGGTGAAAACTTATTATTATTTTTTTTTTCATGGCAAGGTTGACATTTAAATGGAATTGCTCTAATATTTTTTTGGAAAATGTTGGAATCTGGTTCCCAGATAAAAATGGGTTACCACTTTCAACATTTTTTCAAAATAACTTCCTTTTGTGCACAACAGAAAAAAGAAACTCAAACAGGTTTGTGGTGAAGTGCTAGTATATGTCATATACATGAATTTTTTTTTTTAGTTTTGGTTGAACTAACCCTTTAAGTCTGATTTGAAACTTATGGCATTTTTCGAAACTGAATTGGCTGATTGTTTATTCTCTCAATACAGGAGAGGCGATTGCAAAAAAAAAAAAAAAATGTCGAATCATATAGCCATTGCAAAAGCAATCAAACTTGAGTTTATTGGAGTGATTCAACATGATATAGCAAGAAAACCAGCTATTCAGGTTTGTCCTTGAGAGAGGACCTGCTACTTGTTACAATTATTACTTTTCTGGTTTTATATTCTTAAATCCTGTATTTTGTTTTTCACAAATCCCATAAAAAGTCACAATTCCAAAATATAAACCCAGAATTTGTTTATATCTGCAATTGCAAGCCTTTTTTCTGTAGAATTGTTAGACAAATAGGTTTTTTTTATTATTTAAGGAGGAAAGAAAAGTGCATTCTAAACGTAGTTTCAGAGACATATCGAGTCTCTCTCCCACACTCAGTTTGACTTGGGTGTGTTTGTTTAGTCACTAATTTGGGCATTTAAATAGCCATGTTTACGGTCTGCGGAGATACAGAAGGCTCACTGCAGCCATGCTGACTCTAACTAGCCTACATTAAGACAAGTTTATTTTGCTGATATCTCCTAAAACGCTAAACACTCTTCCTCTTTTCCTGTTGTTTTGGCTGTCTGATGTATTGAAACCTGTTTCCGTCTTTTACTTGAAAAGTAAAGTAATCGTGAGATGTAAAGTAAAATTGCAGTTTTGAGTCATACAAATTATTCGTTTGAGAACAACATGAAAAAGTCTTAGTTATTTTGGTTTACTCTGGCATCCGACTGCCTTAAGTTTTATCCCCAAAATAGTACACTGTAAAAAGTGATTAGTTGACTGCTTTAAAGGAACACTTCACTTTTTTACACATTTTAGAAATCCCATAGAGTTTTCAACTTGAACTTTTACCATTTCTGAATCCATTCAGCCGATCTTCAGGGCCCGGTTTTTCAAACGTGATCCACTAGGATTTTGGATAACGGATTGGATCAAATCTTTAAAATGGGTTTTTCAAAAGATAAAACGGAGTACATAATTGTATTAATCACGTAATCCAATCTTGATTTTGATCCGGATCAAACCTTTACTTTGGGGTTTCAGACTTTTTTTGTAGGATTTGGATCCCTTTGATCCCAAAAATCTGGATTAAACTGATCCCATCAGAAGAGTGGATTCAGTGTGGATTTCATGCCCAAAATTTTATTAAAACTTTAAAATGTATCAAGTAATACTATATTTGGATCCTCATCTAACAAGATATCCTATTTATTCATAAGATTTTAATTGTATTTGTTCATCTGTCAGGCTACAGTTATTAGGTAGGCTTTAACGTATTCGGCCTTTCAGTATAGGCCTACAGCAAAGTAGAAAGAGTTTGGCCTCATAAAATAATCCCCCAAACAGCTGTCAAAATTGACCAAAAACAATACATTTTATTCTGTCACTAATTGATATATTCATTGCAAAGGCAAATATTTTTGTTTTAAGTATATTTATTAGTGATGCATGCAATGATTACAGAATAACCAAAAAAATTCAAAGAATGGCAATCTCTGATTTTTGAAATCACTTTCAACAACTGCAAAAAGAGACTGAAAGGGCAGAAGCACAGCTTCGTCTGGCAGAGGAACAACTGACTCTGACCAAACTGCAGCAAACCAAGGCCAGACTTCAGATCCGCCTCCTAAGGGCTACGCTCAGACAAGCTGGTCTCTCCACATCAGATGAGGAAGTCTGAAATTATTGTTTTTGACATTAAGTCTTTTTTTTAAATCCAATACATCTTTGAAACTTGTTATAAATATCATCAATGTACAGTGTTTGTGTTGTCAATCTCAGATGAGCGGACTGCTGGAAGAGGATGGCGTGGGGTTTTTATTTATATATATATATATATTTATTTTATTTTTTTAAATGTGTGTTTTCATTTCAAATAAAAAATAAAGTTATATTGACCCCACACTGGCTATTCTACTTGTTGCTCTTTAAATATCTATAGTTTTACATTGTGATGTCCTATGCTGTTTGAGCACTGGTTATCCAGATTTAGTGATCCTGAAAAGTTCCTATCTGGATCAGATTGATCCAATCCGATGTTGCTTTGAAAAACTGTATCAAAAAGTAAGCTGGATTATGTGATCACGGATCGCAAAAAAAGGATCACTAAATCCGGATCAATTTTATCCGGGTTAAACCTCTTGAAAAAACGGCCCCGGGTCTGTCAGGAGCACTTTTGGCATAGCATAGCATAAATCATTGAATTAGAGGTGGCAACATGTTCAAAGTCAGCCTTCTTCTTTTTTATTTATTTATTTATTTATTTTTAATGAGCGTTTTTTTAAAACCGAGTAAACCCATTGCTTTAAACCTATTTGTTAACTTCGTAATTAAAAAAAGTGAGTAACTCATTGCCTTAAAATTAAGTAAATGAACTATGTGCGTACTTAAAAAAATGAAGTCAACTTAACATTTCCAAGTTACAACAGGTTTACTCACTTTTTTAGGTAGTCAACTCGTCACTCTTAAAGGCAACGTCTTTACTTTTTTTTTTTTTAAAGTAACTAATCACTTTTGCAGGGTTGCTTTGAGAATTAGTCCTTCCTCTTTGTATTCATGCAGACAGATGCTGCGTCCCAATTCGCATACTTGTACTACGTCCTAAAAGTATGTACTTTTTTTGGTAAGGAAAAATATATAGTTTTGAATGTGTAACAGAAGAGTATGCAAGCTTTTGGGATATACAACGTCCTCGTTAACAGATTATGTTGCTTAGTTACGAGCCCTGTCAATCATCCACACATCCACATTTCTTTCATGTTTAATTTCCTACGTTATTATAGAAGCAGCAGCAGGATAATCTCCCATGCACGAGTCTTTCATGCAGAGAAATCTCCTCAGGTCTTTGGATAATTATGCATTCAAATGTTGATGTCCAAACACGTCTTCTATATTAGTTCAGTATTGTTGTTGCAGATGAAATATAACACCGAAAACGCAATTAAACTATGTTCTAGTGGGCTAGATATTAATTAACAGTCATACAAACATCTTTACTGAAGCCTCTACTTGACGGTTGTTCACGCGGTTGTAGTTTGTTTACACTTTTCCCCTGCATTTGTAGTTCTAATTGAATTCACGTCACGCAATGCACTGTGGGCAGTATCAGCGGTAAGAGTATGGAAACTTCTACACTTCCAGTTTTTACCGGACATGGTAAACCATCCGGGAATCTTTGGCGTCCTCTTTTCAACATACTATGATTTGAGATACTGATTCTATTTTCAAATACTATTTAGGACGGATAATATGCGAATTGAGATGCAGCAATTGTGTGTGTGTGTTTTTGTGTGCGCATTTGCCATTTATGGTTGCATATTACAGTTAATAATTTGTTTCATGTTTCAACAACAGGTGGTGGCGGAGGCGACTGGACAAGGTGTGACTGTAACAAAAGAAGTACAATTCAACAATTGGAATTGGGAGAATGCTGTTATTTTTGCTGCTACGGTCATCACTACTATAGGTGCGTTTTCCATAGAAGCGTTCTGTTTTGACTGACTTTATCTACGTTTTTTTTGTAGGTTGCATGTTAGAATGTGAAATAGTTCAAAGTCATGTGTAATATATCAAGAAAGGTTATTATAGTGTTGTATTTTTAAATTAGCTTTTATTTTAATACAGTTTTATTTAAAATTTGCTGTTCAATTCAGTTTAGTTTTAATTTGTTGTGTTTGTGAGACGAACACATTTCTGTTAGTAATTCTAGTTTAGCTGAGTTAACAAACATTTCTAGTGCCAACCAAGGCAAAGATTAGTGTTTGAACAGTTTGCATTAAAAGTGGCATCTAAAGATGTTTCGCAGACTCGTGAAGGTCAGTTTTCCACCACAGAATGAATGCGTAATAATAATTCTGAAAATGATCGTTCTTTTTTTTTTTTTTAGTTAGTCTTTTAGGTCCCGCTGGCACTGCCAGTTAAATGTGACCCAATTCAGATTTTTTTGCTCCTATGTGACATCCAACCCAGGCTCATTCTCAAAACGTAGTCCCGAGGACGTTTCTGGAGACCGCGAAATACGTCCCAGGAGGTACGTATTTTTGCAGTTTTTGGTTTTCGCGAATCCGTGAGAGGCCGCTGTGTGCGCCTTTTTGGCTTCTCGGACGTCTCCCGCGAGTGTCGTTTGCGTCCGCGCTGTTCTCGCATGTACCCACCAGAGGCTGCTGTCGAACGAACGTCTGTCTGTCCGACTGGCTGAATGATTGACTGAATGATCCTCCTTCCCCGAACCTAACCAATTTTACAGATTGACCCGCCCGCCCTAAACCCAACCAATGATTTACAAAAGCCGCCCGGAAAAAGAAAAGCCCTCGTCTGATTAAAAAAAAATATATATATTTTTTTAAACCACGTTTTCGGATTTTATCACATTCTCACCCTGTTATGAACCTCTTCGCTTTATTTCTTGGATTCTGTTTTAGTCTTACCTGATTTCTGGAACTGCTCTTTCCCGGACTCGAACCCGGTTGTCATCGTCGTGTTCAGCTCCTCTCTGCGTCTCGAGTCTGCCGACGCACAGGACGAGCTAACCGGACAAACTGGTTGCGGCGGGAAAGCCCTCCACACGAAGGTAAGCGGTCAGCCGGCAAGCGCTAAAAGGAACGGCATCATACCGCCCCGCAGCGTTCGCTTAAATTGAAATGCAGCCATGCGTACCTCCGCCTACATAATTCGCGGTCTCCAGAAACGTCCTCGGGACTACGTTTTCGGAATGAGCCTGGGTTGGACAGATCGGATCTGTTCTATGACCGTGTAAACACGATAAAAACGCATGCATTTGCATATTCAGAGATCGGTTTCAGGCCTCCTTCATATGTTGAAATAAATCGGATATGTGACAATGCGACTTTGCGATCGGATTTATTGAGGCATTCCGATTTGTACGTCATTAAACTTGCAACAATGTGGTACTACTTCGTGGTTTTATGACATAGAACGTGTATGTGTGGAGATGCTGACACAGTAAACCACAACCGGGGAAATGCGTAGGAGGAAAGTGGTCAGTGGTCGACGGCAGAAGTTACCTGCCTATATATAGTGGAGGACACTAAATATAAACCATAGGCGCAAGCTGCGATGACCAGCCTTTCCCTCCGCCTCCAAAATCATTTGGGCGAACTTCGCATATTTCGCAAAGTTAAAAGCAAGACGATTACTTCTATCATGGCTAGTGTAGCGCAAATGCTAGAACCTGCCTTTATGCGTGCGTGATGTCGTAAATTGTATAGCAAGTGTAAACGTATGAATCGGATATGAGACACAATTAAAAGAATGTGTATATGGACAGGCAAAAAAAATCTGATCTAGGCAACAAATCGCAATTGGGCATCAAGACCTGACAGTGTAAACGGGGCCTCTGTGACTTGCTACTTTCGTTTAGTTTCAGTTTTTTTTTTTTTTTTGTTTTTTTTTTTTTCAGTTAACAAAAATGTTTCGACCAATAGTTTTAGGCTGCATTTACCCTGCAGATCTTGATGATCAATTCCGATTTTTTTTATTTTATTTTATTTTTTTTAATTAAAAAAATATATACAATTTTTAATTTATTAATTTATTTTAAAAGTGACTCGTATCCGATTGTCTGCATTTACACAGCACATGGGCGCAATGAGCAGGAAAAAAAAAAAGAGCGGGCGCTGACTGACAGCTGATAATAAAAGAATGCTCATTTCTCCATTCCTGTATTTAATCTGTTAACATTTTGAATTCTTTTTGAGTTGTTTTACGATAGTTTATGACAGAAAAGTGCTCATTTGGCCATCTTCTTTTAATCTAGTCCTTTTTAAAATAGTAGGCGTCTTAATGTAATGCCATGGTGTGGTTTATGCATGTGATGTATGCTACAGTTTTAGTTTATATTGTTTACGTGGCAGATGTAGCGCTGTCCCTCTCGCTCTCTCTTGTTAAAATGCGTATATACTTGTGCGATATGACAATACAAAAGCTTTTTTAGTCCTCGTGTATGAGATTTAAGGTTTGGGACTCTGCAGAGGTGATGAAAATGAAAGTGTCAGAGTTGACGTCATTCCCTACGGTTTTTAATGACGCATGACTCACATTGACAGGTAAAAATCCGGTCTACCTGCTTGTGCTGCAGACATGAGGGCACAAAGCTGATTCATATCAGATTCATTTCCACATATGAATTGGAAAAATGAGCTCCACATGTGATTTTTATAATTTTTTTTCCTGCTTGCATGTACATGGGCCATATGCGATCTGTGCCACATAGGAGAAATAAATTGGAATTGAGTTACTTGAACAGTGCAGTGTAAATGCAGCCTTAGTTTTTATTTTAATTTGTTTACTAGAAAACCTTGATAGCAGGTAACCCAATTGGCATGTAAACTTAATTTACATGCGATGAACTATAGTATCAATAAAGTCACTGTTGAAATAGTTGCTTTGTCTCACTTCTACTTGTACTACTTTCTAAAATTCCCACTTCATTGAGAAAGCGTATTTTGAGACACCCTATTGTTATTGTCTTTAACAGACTGTTTTGCCACTATTTTTTTGCATTCTGTCACCCGTCATCCACATTTAATGCAGAGAAATCTGCTCGTATGATTACGTTTAATGTATTTAACAGTTAATGATTATAATATATTCATTATAATGTATTTTTAATCACTTTTTGTGTTCTTTTTCATATCAAACCATCATGCAACTGTTTCTTTAGGATGCTCACTTCATCATGCTGTATTTTGTGGCACATTATTTTAATACCAAATATTACTTATTACAGATTATATGCACAGCAGATATTTTACATGGACGGCCATTTTCACCATAGGATAAATTGGAAACGTGCTGATTCTTATTTATCGGTATAACCAACAAGACCATACTGTCTTAGATTAAAAGTTATATATATATACATTTTTTTTTATTATTATTTATTTTGATAATTCTATCTTTATTTCTTGTGACGTTTGGCTTGTTTATGTGCTTGCTTTCTCACAATACTGACTTCTCACAAATTTGACTTTCTTCCAATTGGAAAAATGAGTTCCACATGAGTTCCAGGATTGGACTTTCTTCCAATCCTGACTTTAGTTCTTACAATTCTGATTGTATATTTCTCAGTTCTCTCTTCTTTTTTTTTTTTTTTTTTTTGCAGTGTTGTCTTTTATTTATCAGAATTGCAAGTTTTAATCAGAGATTAAAGCTTCCATGTCGGAAACAAGCTTCTGTAGTTTACTTCTAAATGGCTCTGATGTGGTTTTAACAAATATTTATGAATCAGTGGCAAGTTTATTTAATAATATTGGTCTGATTTTCAGATCCATCAATGACAAACTTCACATCATGATGTTCACTTGGCTGTGAATATGTTACAAAATAATTTACAAAGTTAATGAGGGTTTGGTCCCACTTTAGTAGTTAAGGCCACTTAATATATGTACTTGAATCAAAGATATGCATATACACAATGTACTTACTGTGTTCATAATGTATTGCAGAACACTTCTGGTGCCCTTGAGGTGGGATAACGTTAGGGACGGGTTTGGTGATAAGAGTAGGTTTAAGGGTAGGTTAAGGTGTACGGGATGGTCAATAGTGTAATTAGATCTGTTATAACATTTGCAATTACATGCCAGTATTTAAACAAGCATTAGTACAATGTAAAAACATGCATTTACACAATAAGTGCATTGTAACAAATTATTACATTAGTTAAGGCCATGTAATAAAGTGGGGCCAAGGATTTTATTAAATATTTCACATTATTATTTCTTCTTCTTCTTCTTTTTATTATTATTATTATTATTATTAATATATTTTAAAGTGGTTAACTCTATGATTTCAGGTTATGGTAATGTTGCTCCAAAGACAATTGGAGGTCGTTTATTCTGTATCCTCTATGGTCTTTGTGGCATTCCTCTGTGCCTCACCTGGATAAGTGAGCTGGGTACATTTTTTGGCGGAAGGACAAAGCGTCTGAGTCAGGTGCTCCTCCACAGTGGCCTCAATGTGGTAAGGATAATATTAAGATCAGAGCCTTCACCCTTTATAAAGATGAAAAAACACCCCTTTTTTTTTAAAACATTGTTCATATTTTCTCTTCCTTAACAGAGAAAAGTACAGTTCATCTGCACAATTCTATTCCTTTTATGGGGCTTCCTGGTCCACTTGATCATCCCAGCCTTCGTGTTCACGTTCTTTGAGAATTGGACGTACTTAGAAGGCCTGTACTTCTCCTTCACCACCCTGACGACTGTCGGTTTTGGTGACTATGTGGCAGGTAATTTTAAAATTGCGAATGGATTTTTACATTTGTGCTGGAAAAAAGTGAATTTGAAATTGAAATAAACTATAGAAGGACTTTTATACATTCAGCAACAGGACATAAACAAAACATTCAATAGAGAATGCGGTCTAAACTTATTCAATTACAAATCATAGACACTGTTAAGTTGTTTTGTGATCTTTTTTTGCTGTTGTGCAAAAAAACTGCACAAAAATAATGCATTATTCATCAATGATGTCACTGTAAATGTCATTAGTGTGAAAAGTGGTTGGCGTCATACTGTGCCATAGGGTTGCACGTAGGCATGGGCTGATGTGAGATTCTGATGGTATGATAACCTTGGATAAAATTATCACGCTTTACCCGTATCCAGGTATTGTGCTCACTGCTCTAAAATATATTCTTTTGTAATGTAACAAACTCTTCTTTTTTCCTTTTTAAAATAAATTTAAGATTTATAATATTTTGGAGCAGTAAACATATCAGGCTATATAATTCAGATGAATCATTGACTTCTGCTGTCTTCATTTGTTTGAAAAACACAGATTTCTTTACTATTTAAACGGAATCTTTGGATATTTTTTTCTGCTGGAGATACTGTTGTCCTAAAAAAAAAAGGAAATAAAATCCTACACAAACCGTAGGAACGGTATTACAGAAAATGTTGGCCATTTTGAAACCTTGACTTTTCCAAACCGTGGTCTACCTTGAAAACGCTTATCGTCCCATGCCTAGTTGCACGATACTGGAATTCGGTACCACTCGATACTGAAATTTTAAAAATCTCAATTACTCGCTAACATTTGAGCACGTTCTTAAATAGCGCTGATTTGTCATCGTGTTCAAGTGCTCGACAGAAATGACTGTGATTTAGCCGTGAAAGTCATCAGTTCACCAAACTCACCACTGTTTACTAAGTATAACCACAGATGCAGGGACACTGGAGCGTTTTAAAGCCGCGATTCATCAGCAGAAAGCACGTATGTCCACTTATAGACAAACCAGCTGATCGACCTGACTTTGAAAACACTCCAGTGCCCCAATACCTGTACCACTCAGTAAACAGCGGTGAGTTTTGGAGAACTGATGACCTTCACAGCCAATCACAGTCATTTCTGTTGAGCACTTGAACACGATGGCAAATCAGCGCTGTTTAAGAACGTGCTCAATAGTGTTTAAATGTTAGTGGAAAATTGATGTTTTTAAAACTTAAGTATCGATTGGTACCGAATTCCAGTATCGTGACAACCGTACTGTCCCACTGCATTCATTTTATCTGCAAATTGCACTCAAATGTATTATGAAGTACGTTTTTGCGATGTTACCAAAAAAATGTAGGCTGAAACATGTATTTCCAGTGAGCTTGTTGCGTTTCTGAGTGCATGGCATGCTCATGACATTCTGTTTTTGTACATGAAAATCTATAGTTGATTGAATAGTCATCAAATTTATAAGTCATTTAGAGGTCAGAAAACCTTCGCCTGACTTTGAGCCCTGTGGAAAAGGGTTATAGTTTTAAAATACAAGTTTGATTGTCCTCTGTTAACCTGAGAGAGCAAATCTTGGGTTGCGGTCGGCTCACACGTGAATTTACTTGCAAGTGCCTGATGCATTGCTTCCTGCAATTGTGACTCTGTAAACATATGCAGCTTAAAAACAGCCTCCACGTGGTGTAAAAATAGTGCTAGATAGGCAAATCGAACAACTGGTTAGTCCCGTTTTGAATGAAGATAAATCACTTTGTTTCCAAACAGGGGTGGATCCATCCATAATCTACCCCACTCTCTACAGATTCTTTGTGCAGCTATGGATCTACCTGGGTCTTGCTTGGTTGTCATTGTTCTTCAGTTGGAATGTGCATATGGTGGTGGAAGCTCATAAAGTTTTGAAGAAAAGGAGGATGAGACGCCACAGGCTGCCCACCGATGACGTGCCGGAAAAAAAAGAAGTAAAAAAAACACCGAAGCCACCTCCTCGCTCTGGAGTCATTGACATCTTTGAGTTTATGTCCGAGAAGGTCGAGGACTACAGCGACGTCATTCGAGCTATTGGAGCAGACGAAAAGAGGAAGAAAAAGAAACAGGAGGAAGAACTGGCACGATCCAAGAGCTGCAGTGACCTTTTGCAAGGCCTGGTCATCCCGCTTGATCACTCTCCTCGTCTAAAACGGCGGTTCAGCGTCAGCGCCAACATGTGCATGGCCGTATCTGGAGAGTCTGTGGATGGCCTCAACAATAACAACTTCAAACAAGAGGGTCACGCGCTAAACAAAGTGCACCATCAAGACCAGAATCGAGAGAGAGCTGAGAATCCTGGACGTTGTGCATGGGACTCTAGATCATCTGATCCGTCAATCTTTCAAAGCTTCACTGTTACCAACAACACTAATAGAGGATCAAGATTCTCAGTGTCCAAAGTTTCAGAAGATCGTTTATTAGGGAAGAGGAAAAGCATTGGTTGAAAGAGCTAGTGGACCAAAGCTGGACCAAAGACCAAAGCTGGTGGACCAAGACTCTCTGTGTCCAAAGTACTGGAAGAGCATTTAGAGACTGATCTCAAAGATTGTAGAACAAAACTCTAATCTGAAAAGATTTCAGGAATGGTTCTACTTATGAATGAGGGATGAAGATTCCCAGGTTCTCAGATTTTAAACATTTTCAAATGTGATGTTCATGTATACTTTCAGAAGAGAAACCAAGACCTTGGAACATTGTTCTGATATGCTGCCAGGTGCATCCTTTTGTTAATGAAAGCTGGGAAAGCGTTCACTTGCTTTTCACAGTATCAGAAGGCATTCAGGTAGCACGCAGGGCCTTGTAGCTGTCTGTGACCAAGATAAGGATATGAGAGGGTTGGCAGAGGAAATGATGCCGGTTTCCTTCCACGCAAGGACCTTCACAGACGTTGGACAGTTTGGGTGTGGTACTGTGGTTTTAGCCATGCTTATTTTTATTCTTTCTCAGGATTATGTTACCAAAATGACCTTTAGGCAAATGGTGGGATACGTTTGGAATTAAATAATAGCACACGCCTAACTCTGCAGTATATACTGAACAATAATCTATTTCTGTAATGAAACGCAACTATCAACACCAAATGATTGCAGAAATTATAATGGCTTTTAAAGCAGTTTCCCAGAAACCATATCATCCTGCACCCAAACATGCCAGTATTGGTGTTTAGATGTCAATCAAATAGAACAATGGTCATAGTATTATATCTTCAGCCACACTAGAAATGAAAGGTCACGTTGGGCACACTGCAGGACATAATATCCCACATTGTGTCATTTCATTGTACTGAATGTCTTAAATGCTGTTGCAGTTCAGTGGTTGGAAAGCATTTAATCATTTGCCTTCTGTAGAAACACCTAACCAGGCTTTCAGAGAATAGCCTTATCATGAACGATTGGTTCTTGCTATTGGATGTTACTTGATCTTATCACCTGACTGATTACAGATTTTCTTGAGAAGTTTGTCTTGGCTTCTTTTTGATGATCCTTTTATATATTAGTTTAAACGCTTGTTTTGACATTTTTTTTTATATATAATAAACTATTTTTTTACAGTATGTCTCCATCTGTTGTTGCCAAACCACATCCGGACGCTGACTGAAGTGATGAAATGAGACTGAAAGTACTTGAGTACGTTCCAATATTAAAAAAAAATGACTGCAAAATACTTTTGCAATTGTACATTTTATTAAATGTTACAGTGTTCAAAGATTAAAAATGAACCTGAATCAGCAATAACATATGCATAATGCACCATTTGCTTCCACGATATGAAAACGGATGACAAAAATGTTACATTACTCAAATTTGCATCAGTTAGATTTAGACATCTGATATATATATATATATATATATATATATATATATATATATATATATATATATATATATATATATATATATATATATATATTTAGACAGTCTTCAGCAGCCCTACATGTTGTACATTTTGCATTTGAAATATTTTGCAACATTGCTGGTGTGATACAGTCCTTACATCCCTTCATAAAACAGAATTATGTATGTGATCTTGCGCTTTGGTCCTATATTTATTCTGAGCATTTCTCTTGATGCTTTAGCTGTTACCATGCAGTGCATATTTGTATTTGCATAATTGCAAGTCAAGTACAAAAGCTAAACCTCAAGTAGTTTGAGCGCTTATGCAACTGACAACGATGCAGTACAGTCACAGTAATGCTCTGATGTGAATAAACAGTTGGTTCTGATGGCAGTGCCAATGGCAGTTTGTCAATGTTCTGTTTAATAGTCATAAGGCGTCTTTTCAGTTGGTCATCCATAACTCCACTTCAACACTGCAAAAAACAGCAGGTCTGCTATCCTGAGAAACATGGTCTCAACAGGTAAAAGGCACCTCCAACATGGAGGATTCTTCTGTGGTACAAATAAAGGTGCAGTCATGATTACCTTTATGAGAAATTCTGTGGGCAGAAATTGTCCAAACTGGATACTGTAAATTGGTCTCCAAATGGAGCGTAAGCAACCATGGACGCCACATGGAAGGGGTTGTCCGAATATGAACTGCTCAAAACTAGCCACTTAAAAGGGCTCTTTTGGGAGGGTGATGAACATTTTCCCCAAGATAAGTCCCATGAGTCTTTATAGGGTTGCAGGGGACCAAAAAAACAATTGACTGGAATGCCCGTCTGCGTCATGTGTCACCAATGTTATATCCACAAACAATTGTGAGTGTCTATCAATTGTACCCTTCGGAAATCTTCATTCCAAAAGAATCTTTAGAAGTGGGCAGTTTTACGCACTTTGGTTTGAAACAATTCTTCAATGCGGCAGCCATAGTTGTTCATACTCTGAAGTATTCTTTAGAAAAGAGGCCACCACATTTGTTTCTGAAGGGCTGGTGTCTTGCAGCATTTTCCTCCAGCCCTAATCAAAACACCTGAACAAGATAAACAATGTACTTTTTGCCCCAAAGACTTCCATTCATACGCATGCGAATGCGGCAGACCGAAAATGCAAGCTCGTGCGACAACGTTTGCATTTTGCTCCATTCGAAAGTTCAAGCCAGGTGACCTGCGAAATCGCATCACATGATTTCGTTTGACCAGGGGTGTCCAAACTTGGTACTGGAGGGCCAGTGTCATGCTAAAATTAGCTCCAACTTGCTTCAACACACCAGCTAGGAAGTCTCTAGTATATCTAGTAAGATTAGCTAGTTCAGATGTGTTTGATTAGGGTTGGAGCTAAACTCTCCAGGACATCGGCGCTCCAGAACTGAGTTTGGACACTTCTGCGTTAGATCAATAGAAGATCAAAACATGACCTCTTTGTACATAAATTTTAAATATGTAGTGGCATCACTCGGTAGACTTGAAACTTCCAGGTAGGTGCTAAACCTGGAGCTAATTTTAGCACGACACTGGCCCTCCACGACTAAGTTTGGCAACCCTTTCTTTAAAGGTAGGTTTAACCCCATTAGGGATGCAGCTTTGCACCTGACACCATTCATCCCTTCAAAGCCCTCAACTGACAGTACTCTGGTCTGATTTTTGCCCTAAACTGCTAGTCCTGGAGGGCTAATGTCCTTCAGAGTTTAGTCCAGCTTGTCATACTTACTGCTTAGAAGTTTCAAGTATACCTAGTACCTTGATTAGCTTGTTTTGGTTTTTGACTAGGGCAACACAGTGGCTCAGTGATTAGCACTCAAAGCAAGAAGGTCGCTGGTTTGAGTCCCGCCTGTGTCAGTTGGCATTTCTGCATGGAGTTCGCATGTTCTCCCCATGTTTGTGTGGGTTTCCTCCGGGTGCTCCGGTTTCCCCAACAGTCCAAAGACATGCGGTATAGGTGAACTGAATAAACTAAATTGGCCGTAGTGTATGAGTGTGAATGGATGTTTCCCAATACCAGGATGCAGCTGGAAGGGCATCCGGTGTGTAAAACATAAGCTGGATAAGTTAGCGGTTCCGCTGTGGTGACCCCTGATTAATAAAGAAACTAAGCCTAAGCAAATTAAATAAATGGATAGTTTTTGACTAGGGTTGAAGGTAAACCCTGCCCGACACTGGCCCTCCAGGGCAAAGTGTGGTGATCCCTGGCATAGGGGATGAGCCCTTCAGAATGTAACAAACACTGGGACTTTTAGGTTTGGTACACACAATGTGAACATTTCCCTACACTAAATACATGTGAGATTTAAGTTTGTCAAAATTTCAACACCCACATTTGATTATATTCCACAATCCTTATTATTTTGAAAGTGACTGCAAATTCATGGCTGCACTATTGAGAGTGAACAATGGATTTACTTTGCCCTTGCCCTTACTTGCCCAAATTTCAGTATAGTGACTAACTTTACACTCCCCAGTTTCAGAATAGCCAATAGTCATTTACTCACCCTCATGCCACTCTTAATTTCAAATGACTCTGGAGTGACATAAGTGAGTCAACACACCTTTAAACTTAGGGTTAACAAATGCTTTAATTTGTTCTTGTCCAAACCATAGGTCTCAAACTTGATTCCTGGATTGCCGCAGCTCTGCACAGTTTTGCTCCAACTCTAATTAAACACAGCTGATCCAACTAATCAAGGTGTTCAAGATTACTGGAGACAATCAAGCAGGTGTGAGTTGGAGGTGGTTGGAGTCAAACTATGCAAATTCCCTCCAAGAATTGAGTTTGAGACCACCATCATTTTTAAACGGCTTCCCCTATGAATCGATAAGTGTGTGCCAATGGCAGACCTGCTGACCCTCTGACTCCTTCATTTGGGTCCAGTGCTCCTCTTGCTCCTCTGTGGTGCTGTTGAGGCCCAGAGCGACCCAACCTACCCGCTCTCTCCTCTTCATGCTGCTCCGGCGACTGTACACGGACACCTGCAGGGTGACCTCAGATAGCTGGAAAAGTGCCACCTGGAAGACAAATGTCTCTTTGTAGGTTGGGTTGGGCTGGCCACGGCAGACAGAGGTCTTACATTTTGACATCTCCTTCCCTTTGGAGTCCAGCATTGTAAGCTTCACGTAAGTGTCTGATTGAAGGTGAGAAAAAAGGTGAGTTAGCACCACCTGGTGGTGATGATGATCTTATGCACTACCAAATGCATGTTACTAGCTAATACATGAAATACAGTTGTCTTAGGTCATAATTATTAGCCGCCCTGTTTATTTTTTCCCCAATTTCTGTTTAACGGAGAGATTTCTTCACCACATTTCTAATCATAATAGTTTTAATAACTGATTTCTAATAACTGATTTATTTTATCTTTGCCATGATGACAGTAAATAATATTTGACTAGATATTTTTCAAGACACTTCTATACAGCTTAAAGTGACATTTAAAGGTTTAACTAGGTTAATTAGGTTAACTAGGCAGGTTAGAGTAATTAATATATATATATATATATATATATATATATATATATATATATATATATATATATATATATATATATATACAAAAAAATATAGCTTAAAGGGGCTAATAATTTTGACCTTTAAAATGGCTTTTAAAAAATTAAAAGTTGATTTTATTCTAGCCAAAATAAAACAAATAAGACTTTCTCCAGAAGCAAAAATATTATCAGACATACTGTAAAAATTTCCTTGCTCTGTTAAACATCATTTGGAAAAAAAAAAAAAAAATATATATATATATATATATATATATATATATATATATATATATGTATATATGTATATATATGTATATATGTATATGTATATATATGTATATATGTATATATATGTATATATGTATGTATATATATATATATATATATATATATATATATATATATATATATATATATATATATTTATTTATTTGAAGGGGGGCTAATAATTCTGACTTACTACTAGCTACGTATTTTTACTGCATGATATTTTTAAACTGGCTGGATTACATTATAAACACTATTTTAATGTGCTATATTATTCTATGCACACGCTATATACTCTATAATATATACAATAAGAGTAGCATGATAGTGAGATACCCCACCATGGAGACACTGGGATAATCATATTTTGCGCATAATTTAAAGAAAATAACAGTCTAGATTAGAACAAATACGAAAGTGTAGCAAAGTGTATACAAAGTATACATATATGCCACAAAACCAGTCAAAAAGGGTTGTATTTTAAATTGACATTTATGCATAATATGAAATCTGAGCAGGACCATCTTTGAGTGGAATACATCTATTGGAAACTTTGGAATCTGAGAGTTTACCTTTACCATTGTTCACCTTTAACACTGTCCAAATTATGTCCTTAGCAATGCAATTTTATATAATATATTATTACTATAAAATATTACTAATCAAAAATAAATCTGGATATATTTAATGGTAGGAAATTCACAAAATGTCTTCATGGAACATGATCTTCACCTAGTATTATATGTATTTATGAATAAAAATCAAGTCACACAATGTATGGTTAGCTGTTCCTACGATTGTGCCTGTGCAACTTAGACTGGTTTTGTGGTCTAGGCTCACATACTGTATTCATAAATGCATTTTGAGCTAGCCCTGAATAATTTCATGTGCAACAAAGAGTTTTTAGAGATTTGTCATCATATTTTGTGTTGCTCAAAAGCTGATCAGAAATGGGAGTTGATGCAACACTGAGAAGAAAGTTACTAAACAATCAAAATTGAATTTTAATACATAATAGTTTGGTGTCAACCTTGTAGCATGCAAATAGTACCAGAAGAATAATTAGTTTGTATATAAATATAGATTCCCACACTGGTAAGTCTCTAAAATTACTGTGAATTGTTAAATCTAGCCTTCGGGTCCTATGCCGATTCTTCTCCTCTCTCTGCTCCCCACACTTTCCTGTCTATACTCTCTACTGTCCTATCAATTATATGTGAAAACCCCCAAAAAACACTTTACTTATTTATGTATACACTCACCAGCCACTTTATTAGGTTCGTGTGTCCAACGGCTCATTAACACAAATGTTTAATCAGCCAATGACATGGCAGCAACTCAATGCATTTAGGTATGTAGACACGGTCAAGACGATCTGCTGCAGTTCAAACCGAGCATCAGAATGGGGAAGAAAGGTGACTTTGAACATGGCATAGTTGTTGGTGCCTGATGGGCTGGTCAAAGTATTTAAGTAACTGCTGATCTACTAGGATTTTCATGCACAACCATCTCTAGGGTTTACAGAGAATGGTTCAAAAAAAAGAAAATACCCAGTGAGTGACAGTTCTGTGGGCGCAAATGCCTTGTCGATGCCAGTGGTCAGAGGAGAATGGCCAGACTGGTTCGAGCTGATAGAAAGGCAACAGCTATTCAAATAACCACTCGTTACAACCTGAGGTCTGCAGAAGAGCATCTCTGAATGCACAACCTTGGGGCGAATGGGCTACATCAGCAGAAGAGCACACCGGGTGCCACGCCTGTCAGCTAGAACAGGCTACAACCTGCACAGGCTCACCAAAATTGGACAATAGAAGATTGGAAAAATGTTGCCTCTTCTGATGAGTCTCGATTTCTGCTGCAACATTCAGATGTTAGGGTCAGAATTTGGCATCAACAACATGAAAGCATGAATCCATACTACCTTGTATCTACAGTTCAGGCTGGTGCTGGTGGTGTAATGGTGTGGGAGATATTTTCTTGGCACACTTTGGGCCCATAAGTACCAATTGATCATCGTGTCACGATTGCTGCTGACCATGTCCATCCCTTTATGACCACAGTGTACCCATCTTCTGATGGCTACTTCCAGCAGGATAACGCGCCATGTCATAAAGCGTTAATCACCTCAGATAGAGGACCTTTGGGATGTGGTGGAATGGGAGATTCACTTCATTGATGTGCAGCCGACAAATCTGCAGCAAGTGTGTGATGCTATCATGTCAATATGGACTAAAATCTGAGGAATATTTCCAGTACCATGTTGAATTTATGCCACGAAGGATTAAGACCGTTCTAAAGGCAAAAGGAGGTCCAACCTGGTACTAGTAAGGTGTACCTAATGAAGTGTCTGGTGAGTGTATATTTTCTATTAAGTAGAATCTGAATGTGACTTCCAAGTAGTAGGTAATCAAATCACTTAGAAATACAGAGAAAGTAACTGTGTAAGCATTCCCATTCTTGTCAATGATGGATCTTGCATAAGTATGCAATTACAAAATGTGTCATCTTGGCTAAACCAATCAACCAAGCCATAATTTCCATAGCTAAAAGAACATGAAAACAATGATTAGCAGTGGCCAAAGTATCATGCTAACTAGCCAAAGTTAATTCTTTTTTTTGTTGTTGAAGAATTTGGGTTTATTGAAATGTGGGGTTGAACTATCAACACAATCTCACGGCAATTCGTAACGTTTTGATTTAGTGGTTAATTCATATGAATTCATACGATCTAATTTGTACAATTTAGTACGATTTGCTCATGCCCCAATGACGGTTGGGTTTGGGGTGGGGTTAGGTGCTACGATTCCTTTTAAAAATAGCACAATTTCATATGACTGAACTCGTACGAATTTGTATGAATTAGCCACTGAACTGACAAAACGTAAAATACTTATGTTTTCTCATGAGATCAGACTGAAACTATAGACAAGCAGTGTCTAAATATGCTCCTGGAACACCACTGTGCTGCAAAGTTTATCTCTAACCTGTCCCAAATATTGCCTGATTAGCTAGTTCATGTTTGTTTTAATAGGGTTGAAGCTAAACCACTAAAAGCGGTCCTCCAGGAAGTTGTCTGGACACCCCTGCTGTACATAAAAGCTTGGCCTACAGCAGATATGTTCAAATAAGTTCATGGAGTGTCTCAAATCTAATTAAACCCATTAGAACCAGCTAAACACTGCAACCTGGTGTCCTGACATCAGATTATGCTACCAACACTGTATTTGAATGGTTCTGAGGTTGAGGTTAGGGATTAGGTACTGTAGGTCAAGGCAAAATTTCAGCTTCATATCACTCTACTCTACAGTAAAATTTACACAGGTTGCCAAATCTGATGGGTAGCATATTGCGTCATCAAAATGTGCTACCTACATTTTGAATGGGAGGTAGGACAATCTGACAAGTTAGGACAAATCGACAGAACACCGGACAACCCGATGTACAGTACATTCTAAACAATTGTACCTGTATATATCTCTGCACATCTTACTTAAATGGTACAAACTAATCTGACTGAATAAACAATGGAAGTAAAATGTAGAGGACACTGACAAAGCAAGGTAAAGAAAAAGACTCTTTTAAATGGGTGGATTTGATCTTTCGGCATGACAATAAACTTACCTCTCATGATATATAGTTGCCCACTAATGAAGTGTTTTACACAACAAAACAGGCCAACTACAGGACACCGAAAAAGGAATATGACAGAAAATAGAGTGAAAGACAAAAAGAGAGTAGTTCAAATACAAGCAGAACACAGAAAAAGGAAAGAAAACATTACGACTGCACATGCATGAAATATGTTTGCTTGTAAGAGGGTTTTGCAGGTGGATGTCTTACTGGGCAGTTTATCGGAGACCGAGTTTTTAAAATGGCTGCCTTTAATAACCTCGGCGGACAGTCTTCCCGTGGTGGAGTTGTAGAGGAGACCCAGCAGAATCTCTGGAATGGAGGATTCACCAGTGGAGCGGCAGGACAGAGCTCCTGCACTACGAGAGACACTCACCACTGATCCGCAGCCCTGAAAAACAGTGTACAACAGGTTGACTATTTATTCAATGGATGGCTATGTTTGTTAAATATATTGGCTAATAAGAAAGCACAACGCAAATGTGTCCAAAAATGCTCCTGGAGGGCTACTGCCCTGATTACCTCCAACCCTAATTTAACACAATTTAACTAGCTAAACAAGTTGTTTAGGACAACTATGTAAAGTAAGAATTATCCTCAAATAAAATTATCCTCAAATGTATCATAGTTAGAGCTGCGACATAGACTAGGGTTTGTTAGAAACGGCAGATGCCACTAGTGCAAACCATGAGATATTGATAAGCCATAAGAACCAGGCTTTCAGCAAATGTGTAAGATCAGGGGTGCCCAAACTCAATCCCGATCGGCAGGTATCCTGGAGGGTTTAGCTCCAACCCCAATTAGACACACCTAAACCTGCTAATCAAGCACTAACTAGCAAACTAGAAACTTCCTGGCAGGTGGGTTGAAGCAAGTTGGAGCTAAACTCTGCAGGACACCGGCTCTCCAGAACTGAATTTGGGCACCCCTGCATTAGATCAAGGTTAGATCATATTCATATCTTAAATGAACCATACTTCATACTTTCAGAAGTGGACAAGACCACCTTCAGCTGGGTCTTGGTACATTTGTTTGGTGTGCACCAGAGTGCTGTATTCAAACCTTCCCAAAAGATCAGCACCAAATGGCAATCAATCTTGACTCTAATTCTATCAAACCAATGAAGACAGGTGAGAACTTACTCTCGGTTTTGTCGGTATGCAGGGAAGAGGCCAAGAAAAGATTAGATGAAGTGCCTTTACACATGTTTCAGTGTTAGGTAATTCAGACTTTCAATACACTCTTAAAATTAAGTTGCCAGGAAGGAAAAAAAGGGTTTCCACAGAGATGCCATAGAACATAGGTCTGACACAGCTGATCCAACTAATCAAGGTGTTTAAGACTACTAGAAACTATTAAGCAGGTGTGAGTTGGAGGTGGTTGGAACTAAACTATGCAGAGCTGCGGCCCCTCCAGGAATTGAGTTTAAGACCATTGTCATAGAACCTTTTTTTTATAAGGTCAAGAACAATTTCAAAATCTAAAGAAACCTTTTTAACTATAAAGAACTTATTGTTGAATTAAACATTTCCATCAATGTTAAACTTTCTTTGTGGAACAGTTGATCCCAATAAAGAACCTTTATATACTGCAAAGGTTTTCAGAATCACTAAAAACTTTCAAGCAAGTATGTTTAAGGCAGGCTGGAGCTAAACTCTAAAGGATATTGGTGTAGGATTTGACACCGTTGAGACTATGCATGCACACAAACTCTGCTTACAGGAACTGATGTGCCTGGCTCCAGCGTGACGGGCAATGCAAGCTTGCCCTGCAGATTGAGTTTGGTTAAGTAGAACACCTTCTCCCCAAGGACCTTCTCTTTCTTCATGCGCCGCACACTGTAGAGACGGAACCGGACAGCATAATCCCCCAGTGCATCCTCCTCTACACATGAGAACCGAAATGTTTCTGTAAAAACAGGACAGGGGCCCTTCTGAACTCCTGTCTTGGCCCTCTGCTTCTTGGTGGGCAGTAAAACCAGGTGGACCTGCCAGGAAATGTTCCCTGTGCTCTTAAGTGTTGGAATATCTGTGGCAGCAGTCACTGTCACCGCAAGCCGTTGCTCGCCAGAGTCATATTCAAATGCCACGTCCAATGTGCCATATTTTCCCAGTGCCTCTGGTTCGTATGTTTCTGGAAGGGGTGGGATTAAGGTATCCTGTCGAAGAAAGAGAATATAGAGCAGGTGGGATAGAGGAAATGGTTTTTAGAATTTGTACTTATGTGCATATAAAACATGAACAGATCTCTTGAGGTGCCTGTGTTGGTGACAAGTTGGTGCTTTAAGTGGTCTGGAATATATGGTATTATATCCTAAAGAATCACAACTCAAGACCCTTTTCTTGGTAAGAAATCAGAAGCTTTGCTAACTTTCCATTTTACTCTTTGATCACCACATAATTGCTATTGCTATGTAGATGGTCATGTTTTTTAAGGTATTCAATTGACATCAGACAATTGTAGGCCTTTTAAATGTGCAGTTTTAGCAACTTTTGTAAAATGATTGCTGTTTTTGCACTGGGGAGTAAGCTTTGGGGGTTACAGGATATATAACTATTTGACTTTGATTCCTCATATGGCATATCATATGGCATTCAATAAGTTAGCATTCCGGCTTTTGGTGTGTCTCCAATCACAGGCAACCTCAAAGGCAAACTTACCAGATGTGGCCAGAATGAACCAACCCCAACCTGAGAATCCACGAATCCATCCTTGCTCCTCATATATAAAACCATCAGTGATATGACTTATTCATGTGACAATGAAATGATAATTTAATAAACAACTGAAAACCATACTTTACAGTGGTTTCTTAAAGTGAAGACACCAGTGAATGGGAAACAGATAAAAATGGGGGAAAGTACTAACAAGAAGAAACAAATGACAGATGTCTCAGTTTATCATTTTGGCATTGCAAAAGCATCATCTATGATAAACACACTTTGACTCAGTCAAAACATCATGGATAAAACAAATAGTATGTCAAAAACATGATGTTGGTGAACAATGGTGAACAATAGCTGTAATGGAGAGCCCTCTTGGAAAAATAACAACACTGTTGGTGGATTTCAGTAGTTCCATTGGTGATGTGGGGCCGTGATTCTCATAGAAGAACACATTTGAAACGACGGGCTGAGGTGCTCACCTCCGGGCCCAAAACAGCCGTGCTGTCACTCGGTGCATCCTCTTCATAGCCCTTATTCAGGTAACTCTCTGTGTCCTCAGGGTCTTCGCTGCCCTCACTGATCTCACTTCCACTACCCTCTGCAGAGTCACTGCGGCCCCTTGAGCCACGCTTTACATCATCTTTGTCCCGATATGGAGGAGGCTGAAGTTCATTCAAAGAACTTGAGCCTTTTTTCCTTTTAACTGGATAGCGGGAGAAGAATGAACTATGTTTACATTCTGAATGGAGCATAATTAGGAGTATTTCATCAATCACACAGCACAATGTTTACCCAGCTCAGCCGAGGCCTCACTGCTGCAATCTTCATTCTCTTCATCCCTGTTTCTCCATCCACTTTTCTGCTGATGAGAGTCTTTGTGTTTTTTCTGTGTTTCATCTTCACTTTCTGATCCTTTTTCTGGACAGCCTCCATCTGAAAAAAGGATCTATGTTCAAATTCAGTTTCTAAAAGTAACATCTTGCAGATCACTTGCAGAAAAGCAGCAAGAATCATTATTAATTCAGAACCTTCTTCTAATTTAAAACTCACATACAGCTATTTTAAGACAAAACTGAAAGAACTGAAGAATTTTATATGTCTTAATTTGCATCCCGTATTTAAAAATCCCATTTTGTGTTCCTGCTTTAGCTTTAAGTTTGACACAAAAAGAACGTAAGAGTTTTTTTTCAAGGTAAAGTGTGTAATTTCTGTGACACCAAAAGCACCACACTATACTATAAACCCCAAACAAAGAAGAACATTTTAAGAAATATATATATATCCACCTCCATTGTTTAAGCACACAGGGAGTTTTACTACAAAATGCCACCATTATTCTAATAAATGGTTCAATTTAAGTTGCCTCTGTGTAAATTGGCAGTTATGGGATTACTACAACTAACAAATTACACACTTCACATATTAAAAAGAAAAACACCAGTAAAGGGCCATGAAAATCAACAGGACAGGGACATCATTTTTGTTGCTCTCTGCCATAATTCCAATGCTCATTCCTGTTCATGAGCTTCTTCCCCCTTAAAGAGATAAGTTCCAGGCCTGGTTCAACACAAATGTTTGTGATTATCAGGTTTCTGTATTTGAGTAGGTCTGGATGTCAACGTTTTAGGAAGGCAGGTATCCAGGTACAAGGAGGCACATTTATGGTATAGACCAGGGGTGTCAAACCTTGCACAGTTTAGTTCCAACCTTGCTTCAACACACTCACTTGTAGGTTTCAAACAAGCCTAAAGGACTCAATTGGTTTGATCAGGTGTGTTTAATTAGGGTTGGAACTAAACTGTGCAGAGCTGCGGCCCTATGAACTGAGTTTGACACCTGTGGAGCAGACTATCCTCTAGAGCTTGCCAATGCTTTTTCCTTGAGATCTACCTTTACCTCCAGCCATAAACAAACACACCCAAACCAGCTCATTGAGATCTTCAGGAATGCTTGATCATTACAGACTGAAGTGAGGAGCCAAGCTTTAACTGAACTCTGTCGGTACAGTAGGCACATCCCCTGCTCCCCAGCACTGCATAATTTGTATGCATCTCCTTATCTACACACATGATTCAACTCATTGGAAGACTACAAAACCTGTAAGAGAGGGTGGGTGTGATGTACAAAATGTACAGATATGGCAGGCCTCCATGACCATTTTCAAAACACCTGCAACATAGTAGTAGTGGTTCCCAAAATTGACCTATAGGACACCCACAGCAATTTAATTGACAACGAATATTGAATGAAAGAATTCGGGCAGACTACATCCTCCCCTAATGGGTTAGTAAAGTTGTCTATTCAATGCAGAGTTCAGAATCTGACCAGAAGTAGTAGATCTTCTACTATATAGTAAAGAACACTGTGTTTTTATATGCACTGCAAGAGTTTAAATTTGTATGACAGAAAAGGGAGTCATTCAAATATATCCTGCTGAAGGTATTCTGAGACCAGGGTTGGGAACCGCTACCATAGAGGACTCTTGTGCAGGGATGTCCGACCCTTCCCTTGAAGGACTAATATCCTGCAGAAATTAGCTTCAATAGATTTGTCTAAAACAGGGCTAGACAAGTTGAGCCCTGGAGAACTGCAGTCCTGCAGAGCTTTTCTCCAACACGTGAACATGTCAAGCAAGGTCAGAGTGTTACTAAAAAGCTACAGGCAAGTGAGCTTTTCACCGTTCCAGAACTGAACTTGACTACTGCTGGTCTAGATGTTGGTTGCTGAAGATGCTGAAGACCTTGGTTAGCTTACTCATTTGTGTTTAATAATGATTAGAGATAAAGACAAGTGGCCCTCCAGGAGCATGTTTAAACATCTCTGCACTAGTGAAAGTCTGTCTGAACTTGCTTCCTGAGGGCCAAAATACTACAGAAATTTGCTAGTTGTTCTAGTACATCTTCCTGGAAAATTCTAGAAGGCCTGAAAACATTTATTAGCTTGGTTGAATTTGTGTGTTTAATTGGGATTGAGGCTAAATTCTGCAGGACAGTAGATATTAAAAAAGAGAAAAAGATTCATCAATAAGACACAGCCCATTTGTGCTAGATAAAACCTTGTGAGATTTAAGGGAACAGTGAGAAACCAAAGAGACAGAACCACGTCATCAAAAGAGCACAGCACAGCAAGTCCAGCGTACGGTCTCACCTTTACATTCTTTGTCCTTTTTTGCCTTTGATTTTATCTTTGAATTCTTTGAGTCCTGAATGCCTTCCTCCTGTTCTTCATCACTAAAAACTTTACCTTTCTTCTTTTGTGTTTTACCATCTTCATGTGACACTTTGTCTTCATCTTCTTCAGTTTTTTCACTATGGTTCTCTCCATTTCTGTCAATATTTGATGTAGATGTGTCAGGATCACCAGACATTTCCTGAGAATCCTGCTCTTCCTGACTATTACTTTTGTGGATTCCGTTAGCGTTTTGCTTGTGGTGGTCACCTTCTTTCTTGTGTTTGCCTGACAAAGAGGTACTCTCTTCTGAAGTCCCAGACTCAACCTCTTTTGATTCTTGCTCGTTGTTGATTGTTTGGTTGTCTGAGGTCTGAGATGGCTGGTTTGGGTCTTTCCTTTTACGATACCAACCTTTGGAGGGTGCATAACACCACTCCCACTCCTCCTCCTCAGCTCTCCTTGCTTCCTCCTGTCTTTCTTTCTCTCTCTGGACTTCCGCTTCATCTATTTCAATAGTCCACATAGAGTTCTTTTTTGATTTTCGGCTTCTCCGACCTTCGCCATCAGCATCTGCTTCCGTATCCTGCCGTTTTAGCTTTCTATCCCTTTGGACTTCATCAGAAGAGCCTTCAGCATCCTTACCGGATTTTCCATCCTCTTCTGTCTGTACTTTGTTGATAATTGTATTGACCTGCTCTGTTAGTTGGTCACTGACAGTGTATGTGACATCACTGACCGCAGTGGACAGGTCATCCACAGCAGTCGAGACGGTGTTTGAGACGGAGTCCAGGAGGGAACTGACAGAAGGGAGGTTCTGTTGGAAGCTCTTGAAAAACGCCATTGCTTTGTGTCTTTGGTGTGTTTCTGCTAATTGACTGCAAATTATGTTGAAAAGTCAGCTTGTATACATTAGTCTTTAGGATTTTTCATAAGTAGGGCTGGACGATTAATCGAAATAAAATGCAACCGAGCAAAGCAGTGATTATCATGTACATCTTGCCAGGAAAGCATGATCGTGAGATCAGTAATAAATCTCTGCGCTCTTGTGCGGAAAGTCTAAACACCCATGAAGGAGAAACACAGGTAAAGCCAATACACTTATTTCACGCAGCCGCCATTTTATAACACCAAAACGAAGCTGCGGTGGGAAGAAACCCGGAAGTATAGGACCAGCACTGTAAACATTGCAACAACATGCTGTGGACTACAAACCTCCAGCTGTTGCCTCGATTTCAAAATGCAGATATGGTGTAAACATCACTTTAAAATAGGTCAGTTAGGTTTAATTTAAACAATTAAAGGCATATTAGACATTAAACAAAACACAATCTCTTAAAGAGTGTCCTCCTAGGCTTCAGTTTATGGCACCAGGTAAACACCGTGGGGGCTTCCCTGCTTTACCCTATGTAACCCGGTGAGCAATAAAACAATTCAGTCATCTGTAGAACACCCTCATGTTGTCTGTCCATTTCCCGCTAACATTTAAGCGCAGCTGAGCACGTTCTTAAACACCACTGATTTGCCATAGTATTCATCAGTGCTCAACAGAAATTACTGTGATTGGCCGTGAAGATCATCAGTTCAACGCTCTTCACAGAGTACAAACTGGTTCAAACACAGATATACGGACACTGGAGCGTTTAAAGCTGCAAAGATCAGTCGACTGCTCATCTGTGTTTGCACTCGGTAAACAGCGAAGTGCAGTGAACTGATGACCTTCATGGCCAATCACAGTCATTTCTGTTGAGCACTGATGAATACTATGGAAAATCAGCTGTGTTGCATTCAACAGCGCTTAAATGTTAGTGGGAAATTGCCGTTTTTTTATTTCACTATATGACAAGTCTAATATAGTGAAAGAATCAGTTCATTAACTTGAGTTTAATAAACGGAATCTAAAACATGTATTTGGGAAAGATAACCTTAGCTAACAAATACAATTTCCCTTAACTTAGCTGAAAATTAGGTGTGATATTCATTCAGAAAGGACCTTCGGGTCACTCGGAAGGCAGTGAAATTATAAATTTGTGTCGCTTTCTCTTCGCTGATAATATATACAGCCAGGCACACAACATTCCTGGGTGACTCAGGCGATAATTCTGGGTTACTTCCCACAGCAGCCTCGACTTCGTTTTTTGAATGGCGGCTACGTGAAATCAGTCTATATCATTGCATTATGGACAGAAGATTTACGGTTGTCATTGATTTAGCACAACAAATAATCACTGTGTAATCATTGTTATTCCTTGAACAATCAAATGACTACGGATTCACCTCATTAAAGGATATATTTTAATCACTTGACTGTAGTGATGAAGTGAGCTGGGAGCAAAAATATCTCCATAAATGTGGTACTTTTACCCGTAGCATATGCTACAAACAGCAGCAATTCGGAAAGAAGCTATGCAAATAGCTGTCTCCATCACTGAACGATTATCTCAATGTCACTATCGTCAGATTAAACTGATTTTCTATTTTGAACGTAATTCTTCATAGCCTATCAGAGTACTACAGCTCTGTTCAGTAAATGCTGCTCCATCTGAAAGTATGCTGGATACTTATTAGAACCGGCTTTACTGAAAAAACGCACATGAAAATCGCCTTCGATTAATAACCCAGTCCTACTCATAAGCATTTGTTTCTTTTTAAAAAAGGATGACATAGAAGTCTTTTAGAACCTAGCGTGATTGCTTAATTTTTAAACCAAAAAGGTGTCCATATCAGCTCTTACATTGTTAATATTTCAAAGGATTGCACATACATATTTCTGCATGGACCATGATGGCCAGAAAAGCCAAAAAAAACAGTGTTCACTAATG
Organism: Danio aesculapii; assembly: GCF_903798145.1. Lineage (NCBI taxonomy): Eukaryota > Metazoa > Chordata > Actinopteri > Cypriniformes > Danionidae > Danio > Danio aesculapii. The sequence goes on from NC_079454.1 coordinate 5,555,459, forward strand.
CTGTGTTCACACCAGACATGGCATGCACGAATAAATCGCACTGTTCACGTGTAAATAAATGCGTGAACAGTTTGAGTTTACTTGTGTCATTCAAGCCTCAAATCACTTCATTCACATGTGAAACTCTTCATGAAATTCTTCTACGTGAAAAAATTCATGGGTTGGGGTCTCACCCATGGGTCTGCCCAATGACTCTAGTTTCGATGCTAAACGGCTAACATGGATTTTATTGAAAGAGTAGCTGTGCTTTATGTGCTTTAGGAATGTTGAAAAACAGCATAGATTTGTTCGGCGCCGTGTCTGAGTCTACAAGATCCACTCAGACGTGCACCCAGCTCTGTGAGTTCATCAACTCCTCCAGAAACTGTATCTGTAGGATGGCAGCTTTCAGCGGTGCTTACGAGCCAAGCCCAGTTAGATGCAATAACATCCAGCTGCAGGCTCGCAGAACCACACACGTTCTAGGCACACACAATCTAGGCAAACCATATATGGTTACGACGGATGTTAATGTTATTAACGTCTTCTTAGACATCGTCATTCATATATTTTGATATATGTGGTTAATAAATATTGTACACGATAAACAATAGTGTTTACTTTACTTTATTTCACAAATATTGCGATCGAGACGGGCAAATGGGGAGCGCTGTTTCCGATCGCCATTCAATATAATAGACTGAACAGATTTCTATCAGTCATCACGAATAATCAGTATTATCTGACAGAGTCAATATCGCAGATACTCGTTTGCTGGCCTTGCTGAAAGATCTAAATTGGACAGTTTTATTTTCTATAGCGGATTCATTCATAATGAAGGAAATAAATGCAAGTTAATATAGGCTATAATACATTTTACATGTAATAAATGTAACACTATATTAATATTTTACTCAAGCGATTTAATAGTGTGTATTTGCTTAATTCTCTAATAACTTTTTAATTAATGATTTCGCACATTAAATTCTGTAGTAGGCTTAATTTATAGTAAGCAACATATTGTTTTTAAACCAAAATGTAGCAATAGAAACAAATTAACTATTAATAATTAATAAAAAATAATAATAATAAGTAAATATATATATATATATATATATATATATATATATATATATATATATATATATATATATATATATATATATATATATATATATATATATATATATAACTAACAGCTTTGACAGTTTAGTAAAATATATTAGTTTATAATCAGATAATCAGTGAAGATAATCAGTTGATAACTATATTATATATTGTTTAAATCAGGGATGTCCACACTCGGTCCTGGAGGGCCGGTGTCCTGCAAAGTTTAGTTCCAACCCCAATCAGACACAGCTGGCCTAGCTAATCAAGCTCTTACTAGGCTTTCTGGAAACATTCTTGCAGGTGTGTTGAAGCAAGTTGGAGCTAAAACCTGCAGGACACCGGCCCTCCAGGACCGAGTTTGGACACCCCTGGTTTAAATGATTAACTATAGTATTTAATTTTAATGTGACACATTATTGTTTGCTTTTTATATTTTACAACAAAGTGATTTTAACCAAGTATGATAATATTAAGATCCAGAATTAGTTTATTACACTTAATCCTACAATTAGACGGTCTGACGGTTTTCTTTGTGTATGTGGACACGTGAATAAAGTCATAATTGTCTTTAACCAATTATTTTTATTTACATAATTCGTGTTCAGAAACTGCAGAGATGTTAAAATGATCGTTACGATATAATAATAATGACTGAAATGGGAAACCATATTTGTGAAATTCAATAGGTGGCGATAATGCTAAGGAGTTAAGTTACCATATATGGTTTGCCTAAATCGTGTGTGCTAGATTGTGTGTGCCTGAAACGTGTGTGGTTCTGCGGTTTTGCAGCTGGATATATCTCGTTAGATGAGCTGTTGTTCGGTGTCAGCAGGAGGATTTCTCCTTGAGATGCCAACAACAGGCACTACATCATAATCACACGCAAGCTCCTGATTGGGTAACGCAGCACAATGCCCGCTAAATTCAGATTTTCCAACTTGAGCGATTCGAGCAATTCGCACATTAGATACGTCAAGCGCTCAAAACGCTCAATTTGTGTCTCTTCATTCACACGAATGACGTCATTCGTGCTGCAGGATGTCTATTCGCATCTTTGCATTAACTTAACATGTAAGACACTCATTTGACGCTTCATCCGCATTTGGTGTGAACGCAGCATAAGGTTCAACACATCTCAAGTATTCTACATGCAGTCAAAGCATTTTAGACACATTATTTGCTATAGTTTGGATAGTGGTTAACTGTCAGATTAAATTCGTCTCAATAATATCAGATGACTTCTAATGGAAGGTACATTATGGATAGCAATGAACCAAAATTAATTCAGACAACCGTATGACATTTACCCAACTACCAATACTTTCTTGGTTTGCCCTTAACCTCAGTCAATGTCTCTCTGACAACCAGATCCATGCAAACCTGAACCTCAATATTTTCCCAGACTCGCTGCAGCAGCTTCCTTAGTTCCTACTGATTTTTAGTCCACTGTATGAACATTTTTTGTATGTAATATGTCAGAATTTGCGTTATATTGCTATCCTCACTTATGTAAATGTACTATAGCAGTGTTTCTCAACCACGCTCCTGAAGAATCACCAGAATTGCATGTTTCGGATGTCTCCTTTGTCTGTCACACCCACGTCTTTCAGTCACTGCTAATGAGCTGATGATCTGAACCTAAATCTGAAAATGTGCAGTACTGGTGGTCCTCCAGGAACATGGTTGAGAAACACTACTATAGTGTCCTATAAATATATCAAAAATGATATCCAGTGTCTGAATCATTTTGGGTTTCTCTGTATAACAAGTTCACACATGAACGGAAAACGCTCAAGGTATTTACCTTGCAAGCTCTTGTCAAAACCTTCAAAGCGTGGCAGATCACTTCTTGGGCTCTCCACGGAAAGCTTGCTGCTGAGGTAAAGAAAAAACAGAGCGATCACGGCCATGAAGACAGCAATGGAGGACAGGACACCTAGCAGCTCTGGAGATACTGGAGGAAAAACAGAGAAATAGAAAGCACAGGGTTGGGCGATAAAAGCTGAGAAAGCAGAGGTCAGGAGTTGAGAACTTGATCTACCTAGATAAAAGATAAGCAATGGAGATTGTGATGGATGCTATCATGAGTTACTCTAGTAATGACAGAGTAACAAACCTTCCAGTGCTTTTCTTGAATTGGAAAGTTGGTCTGAACATAAAAGTTGCACTAATTACGTGCTATTTAAAACAAATACTTTGAGACAGTTGATGTTCTCCATAAGACCACCAAGAGCAGGTTTTTGATTCAAATTAAATACATCATACGTTAGACACTAGACTAAACTAAACGCAGTCTTTCATGTACAGTTATTAAGCTGTCTGTACATAGAACTTTTCTAAGTATCCTATGATAAGAAGATCTGATAATAAACCTCTTATGTGTGGCAGAAATCTGAACGTAAACACAGACTTTTTCTCTGCCTCTTAGACACAATATGAAATACCCATTTATCGCAGTTTACGTAAACAAATCTATGCATAAAGGTCGGAAAACACCATTCAACACTTAAATATTACCACAACCTCCAGAAAACAACAGCCCGGTGACGTCTCCTAAATCCAGCGATTTCTTCATTCAATCAGTGTGTGGCTATCTATACCTTTATATCTCCTCTGCCAATGTTCCTTATTCCGCAGAGATCAGATTAATCCATGATATTTAAAAGGTTTTGCCCTCCATCTCTCGCAGCGAGTGAATCTATAGCACTCGACTTCAATCTATCTCTCCCAGTGCTGAATAATTCACCAGTCTAAGGTAATTGGATGCCCCTTCACACTTTGTGAGCACAATACCATCAGACCTTCCACTGGAACCTTCCCTACATTCACTTTGATGCAGGTTTGACGGGGATATAAGTGGTAAACACATGTCTGTATGCTAATTGCTCCATATATAGACCGAGATATTGCGAGGATGACAAATTCTTGTGTAAACTGCTAGGATGCTGCCAGTTTTTACTTGAAAAATGCTTTGAATTACTCCAAACAGCATTTAGCTTGTATATGTCGAGAGCCATTTTTTATATGTTTGCCCTTAACAGTAAGCTTCTCACTACTGCGAGTTACTCCATAATGTGAAAATGCAAGTTTTCCCAAGGAAATCATTTTCATTTTTCACATTTCACCCCCAATCTTTCACTGTCGTCTACTGTTTTGTAACCAAATCTTCCCCTTTGCTCTGTGGCTCTAACAGAGTGAGACAAAGCCATGGTCATTTAAATATCAGTGGTTAAGTAGTTCAGAAATTGTGTTGTTTACACATAGGTCTTCCTGCTCATAGTAACACGATCCTTCGGTGTGAATTAATAATGAGGCTTGTTTTTGTTCACCAAGCTTGATAGGTCATTTATTATTGATAGAAGTATGGGACAAAGTAGGTTAAGGGGATAGTTCACCCAAAAATATAAAACATTCTGTCATCATTTACTCACACTGCATTTCTGTGGAACACAAAAGAAGATATTCTGAAGAATGTTGGAAACCTTTAATCATAGACTTCCATAGTATTTGATTTTCCAAGTACGAATGTCAATCGTTAAAGGTTTCCAACATGCTTCAAAATATCTTCTTTTATGTTCAACATAACAAAAAAAAGCCCAAACTGGTTTGAAACAAGTGACGTATGAGTAAATGATGACAGAATTTTTATTTTAGGCAGTAAAACTCTCACATGGTCACCCACTGAAGCTAAGCAGGGCTGCGCCTGGTCAGTACCTGGATGGGAGACCACATGGGTAAGCTAGGTTGCTGCCGGAAGTGGTGTTAGTGAGGCCAGCAGGGGGTGCTCAACCTGCAGTTGATGTGGGTCCTAACAGCCCAGTATAGTGAAGGAGACACTATACTGCTCTATACTGAGTGTCGTCTTTCGGGTGAGACATTAAACTGTGGTCCCGACTCTCTTTGGTCATTAAAAATCCCAGGATGTCCTTTGAAAAAAGTAAGGGTTAACCCTGGCATCCTGGCCAAATTTGCCCACTGGCCTCTGTCCATCATGGCCTCCTAACCATCCCCATATCATAATTGGCTAAGGACTGAGTGGTATTTCGAGTTCTGGGGATATATCGATATGATTCCCCATCGCGATGTGGGATTATCTAATATCTTTCATATCGATATGGCTTGAAGCCACACGTGTGCATTTTGCGAGAAACAGACCACTCCAAGGTAGCACGCGAGCTCCACTTGCACAAATGAGCGCATACGCAAATGAATGATTCACTCCCTGAGTCATACAAAAGATTTGTTCAAAATGAACGAATCATTCAAGAACGACCCATCACTGATGTGACATGGAGGAACAGGCAGTGCCGGTGTTGTATCAAAATCTGACTCCCCCTCGCGTGCACGTGTGTCACACAGCGCCTGCAGCTGTCACAGCGGTTTATCAGAAACCTTTTATCGATCATTTGACAGCAAGAACGAACATAGAAGTCTTGTCAAATTGACAAGCAGCACCTGAATGTGTTCAAAAGAATTAAAAACGCCAAAATAGGACGAATTTATACCGCATTTCGAAAGTGAAACCACCTCATATCCACTGATTATAAGTTTAGCATTTATTACACAACAGTCTCTTCTTTACATTTAGGTTGTAACACATTTAGCTTTGCTTTCAGGTCTGTTATTGCATATTGACTTCAATTCGGATTAAATTGTAATCATTGTATTGATTTATTCCATTTAATTGATTTTTTTATTTTAGCCCCTTAACTGGAAGACGTGATTTGATTTGTGTGTGTGCCTAGTGTATAAATGGTTGGTGGTTAAAATGATTTTTAAAATAAAATAATAAAAAAAACCTGCATTTGTCTATTAAACATTTCTTTTTCTATTTTAATATCTCGCTGGTAGCTACTCTTTCAACAAATAACAATTTAAGAATGATAATTATGATTTAAGTAATGATAATAACAGGGTGGCAAACGCCTGTGTTTCAATTATATTTAGCTCTAAAACCATTTAATAAAGTTTTAATAAAGGCTTTGACTCTCAAATAACCATTAATGGGAAAATACTGGATATATATCGTATACCGTTATTCCTCCTAAAAATACAGAGATATGATTTTTTGCCCATATCAACCAGCCCTAAATTGGCTTCATCACTCTCCTCTCCACCAATCAGCTGGTGTGTGGTCTGGCGCAATATGGCTGCCTTTGCGTCATCCAGGTGGATGCTGCACACTGATGTGGATGAGGCGATTCCCCCCAATGTATAAAGCGCTTTGAGTGTCTAGAAAAGCACTATATAAAATGTAAGGAATTATGGTAACACTTTATAATAACTACACACTATAAATCATTTATTAAGCATTAGCAAATAGTTAATTCATTATCTGTTAAGCATTAACTCTACATTAATAAACGTTAGTAAGCAGTTTATAACTGCAGATACAAATGCTGTATTCTTGACTTACAAACATATTTATAATGTGCTTAATAATTGTACTTTCATACTTTGTTAATGATTTATTTTTCATTCTTAAATTAAGTATCGCATTATTTACAAACCATTTGTATTTAAGAGTAGTTGAGGGTTTTTAGGATCATTCAGAATGAGTTAGTAAACGATTAATAAACTATTGAAATCAACGTTTATATGTCTTATTATTCAGGCATATATTGAGGGTTACTATGTATGTTAATAAATGCTTTATTTACTCAACTTTATCTAGTTTTGTAACCTAATCTAAAGTGAGGACTATTTATGCTTTATAAATCCCTTATAAATGACAAATAAAGGCTCAGTTATATTCTAAACAGGAAAAATGACATTATTCATCCCTTTTCATTTAAAGATACACAAACAAAACTGTACTTCAAATGAAAAATAAATCTTTGCAACCTGATCTAAAATAAAATAACTGTAAAGTTTAAACACTGCATCTTATTATATTGTTAAATTATTATATTTTTGTTGTTGTTGTTGTTGTTGTTAAACTTTACAGTAATTTTATTTTTTAGAAAAGATTGCAAAGATTATTGTTAATTTGATTCTGAGCCTTTAATTGTCATTTATAAGGGATTTATAAAGCATAAATAGTCCTCACTTTAGATTAGGTCGCAAAATTGCATGAAGTTGAGTTAATAAAGCATTTATTAACATATTAGTTAACTATTAGTATATGCCTGAATAATAAGACATATAAACTTTGATTTCAATAGTTTATTAATCGTTTACTAACTCATTCTGAATGATCCTAAAAACCCTCAACTACTCTTAAATACAACTGGTTTGTAAATAATGCGATACTTAATTTAGTAATGAAAAATAAATCATTAACTAAGTATGAAAATACAATTATTAAGCACATTATATAGGTGCTTATAAGTTAAGAATAGAGCATTTGTAGCTGCAGTTATAAACTGCTTACTAACGTTTATTAATGTAGAGTTAATGCTTAACAAATAATGAATTCACTAGATGCTAATGCTTAGTAAATGATTTATAGTGTGTAGTTATTATAAAGTGTTACCGGAATGATTATTATTATTTTGGGTGAACTATGCCTTTAAGGGCTTCTTTTTATTTTAGTATCTTAATATTTTATCTACGCAAAAGGTCACACAGCAATCTGTGCATGCTCTAACAGAACAGAAAGCTTCTCTTACCTCTTCTAGCGCAGATGAGTTCATGAACACCACAGCTCCGCCCCCCACCTGAAGACAGGAAACAGCTCTTTTAAGAAAGAACTCGTGATGCAGAAAGTGCCACCTGTACTGACTCTCATAGACGTCATAGCTATGCGTTTACGTCACTGACTTGACAGTTCATATATTACACGCATGCTGCAGAGACAAAATAAAGAGTTGATAAATTGTTGCCAGTGACACTCCGATTAATGATGATGCATATCTCTTGCATGCACATACTTTCAGACAAAGCTGTATCGAAGGAGCATCGTTTTGAACATGGTGTGCTGGCAAGGGAAGCATTACAAATTTCTGGCTCAAGCTCTTCCATTAATATTGTCGCATACCATTCTTAAAGGTACAGTTGAAGTCAGTATTATTAGCCCCCCTCTTCCCCCCCCCCCATTTCTGTTTAACGGAGAGATTTTTTCAGCACATTTCTAAACATAATAGTTTTAATAACTCATCTCTAATAACTGATTTATTTTATCTTTGCCATGACGACAGTAAATAATATTTGACTAGATATTAAGACACTTCTATACAGCTTAAAGTGACATTTAAAGGCTTAACTAGGTTAATTAGGTTAACTAGGCAGGTTAGGGTAATTAGGCAAGTTCTTGTATGTTGATGGTTTGTTCTGTTGACTATCAAAAAAATTATAGCTTAAAGGGGCTAATAATTTTTACCATAAAATGTTTTTTTAAAAAAAATTAAAAACTGCTTTCATTCTAGCCAAAATAAAACAAATAAGACTTTCTCCAGAAGAAAAAATATTATCAGACATACTGTGGAAATTTTCTTGCTCTGTTAAACATCATTTGGGAAATATTTAAAAAAGAAAAACAAATTCAAAGGGGGAGATTAATTCTGACTTCAACTGTCTCCAAATATTGATCTAAATATGTTTGTGATCAATAAGTCACCTTCATATTGTTCCAGACTCATGTAACTTTTTTTAAACACAGAAGTAACAAACAGGAGAATATCGTGGTTGGACTTTTGCAGTGAAAATGAATTACCAAAGTACTACTAGACTTGTAAACAAAAAATGTAATTGTGTTTGTTTTATCACAAGATCTACTTTATAAGTCTGTATATTAAGGGCGTACTCACACTATGTACAGTTGCCTTGATCCCATCCGATGGCCTGCACTTACATTACATTCGGGCCTGGGCACGCTTACGTCATCGATAATGCGCGGTTCAGTAAGCACTTTCACTCAGAACAGTGGAGATTTCTTTAGTTATATAGTTTTAGTTGTTTGAGATGCGGTGACACGCAGTCAAATATTTCACCGAACAGATCAGCCACTTTTGACGTTAATAAACAATCATAAAGTCCTCGTGCTGCAGGAATTAGAAGGCTTGCTGAAGGCGCAGCTGTCGTGCAGTGAGCGGTTTGCGCCTTTAATAAACTACGACAGTTTGCGTTCATTAAACAGTAAGAATGATTAATAAATCCATGTCAAACAGTACTTTAAAAGTCACGTCTCGCTTTCAGTTTCGGGTTCAGGCACGTTTTGCATTCACACTACAAGCGTACTAAGTGAACTGCACTCTGGCACACCTCTTCCAACCGGGCCAGGGCCGGCCAAGTGAACCGTGCCTGAGCCCGATTCAGAGCACTCACACTTCTCAAACGATCCGGGAAACGGGCCTGGGCATGGTTCGGATAGCATAGTGTGAGTACGCCCTAAGTGTTTACCTTTACAGAGCATGTTACCAACTTGCCAGTTCCTGACTCTCAGGCATTTGCAGTAGTAAAATGCGTTCCACTGCTTAAGCTTCCAAGTTATTTATTGTCTCTGATTTTTTTAAAGTTAAATTTCTGTTCAAAAAGGTCATGATCTGCACTCATCAAATAATTGCTTTGTACAGGTTTTATTTTACACTCTTCGGGTGATAAAAAAACACAAACGTTTCGGCACAACGCCTTCCTTAGTGTGTAACACAAACCTCTCACTCCACCCTTTTATCCCACAATCAATCACATTGCGTCATTGGTTAGACGGCTTCTCGATGATTAAAAAACAGGCTCATTTTCATTTCATTATTCCATAATTAACCACATAAGAACTGTTTACCTTCACCTTCAAAAACATTATTTCACAGGAAAATAGTATTGATGTAGATATAAGTAAAGGATGATTATTGATATGCTATTTTCCTGTGAAATAATGTTTTTGAAGGTGAAGGTGTAGATAGACCTCTGAACTGAGATTTTTCAGGACCACACTCGAAACCAAGGGGTAAGAAAATTTCCCAGAATACATCAGCCACAACGGCGTCATAGCTGCACTCGGAATTAAGGAGATCCATAAATTTGTATATTTTGTCATTATTATGAATTTTTACAGCAAACAAACAAATGTTTTAATATATTCATAACTTCGTTCATGTTTTACTGTCATGCTTTTATAAAAAACGCAAAAAAACTGCTAAATTTTGCTATCTATAATCCATAATAATAACTCCTGTATAGCCATCCAATAGCATTCTGACACTCGATGACACTCGAATACCCTAACAGTAAGTCTAGTGGCCGGGAATGGGTTTTTTACAGTGTCTGCTATAATGTTAATGTTGTTTTTGGTGTGTTTACGCAGATGAATATGGCCGCTGTGTGAATGCGCAGTACACTTACGATCTTATTGCCACATTATATCATTAAGATAACATGATATATGCCTTCAGTGATTTCCTGAAGATAAATAACAAAATATAAAGCAACTGGAATAACTACAGCAGTCGCCATCGTCTGATCTCATATGAAGCAAGAGATCGCGATGACATATGATGACGTGTGCAGGTGCTGTAGTGCTGTCCCAATTCTTAGGGGTAAATTTTGAAGCCTTTCCCCTTCACACTCAGTTTAAAGGGCCAAGGGGAAGGAGTAAGGGTACAAAAATAGAAATGGGATTGGGCCTTAGTCTTCCTCCACTTGTTTCAAACCTGTTTGAGTTTCTTTTTTTGTTGAAATCCAATGACAATATTTTGAAAATGTTGAAAACTGGAGACCCTTAGCTATGTGAGCTTGATCTCACGAGAAAACGTAAGTATTTTACGTTTTGTCAGTTTAGTGGCTAATTCGTACGAATTCGTACGAGTTCAGTCGTATGAAATTGTACGATTTTAAAAAGGAGGTGTGGCACCTAACCCCACCCCTAAACCCAACCATCATTGGGGGATGAGCAAATCATACCAAATTGTATGAATTAGATCGTACGAATTCATACGAATTAGCCACTAAATCAAAAAGTTACAAACTGCCGTGAGATTGTGTTGGCTATGTTTCCATCGAAAGGTGCAAATTGGATTTATGCGCAAAACTAGAATATTTGGTTCGTCACTTCCTTAAAAATTGGTGAAAACATACAGTCAAGCCCGAAATTATTCATACCGCTGACAAATTCAGACTTAAAGTATATGTTCAAATGTAAATGTAAAGTTCAAAGCTGAGAAAAAAAATTTCCACAATGATGCATCTTGTACATCTTATTATCTTTTGTGAGAAGCTGAAGTCATTTCCGGTATTAAAAAAAAATGCTGGTTGGATAAAAGTAATCAATTTGTATTAATCAAAATACATGGTTTTGTTGATACACATGCTGGAATTTATTCAGTAAATATCTCTTCATTGTAGTTTATCCATATTTTTTCTTACAGGATAAAATTTTTTATATGCATTTTATAAATTGTATGCACATCTTGTCCTTACTATTAAGAATTTTATGCTATTTTCCAAAATGTGAATAAAATAGGTGAATGGAAACAGCTAGTGACAGTGACATCCACGAGCGAAAACTATGGAAGTGAATAGTTACAGGTTTCCAACATTCTTAAAAACATCATCTTTTATTGCTGTATTCTTTATTTTACTTCTGTATTCAACAGAAAGACACTCAAACAGTGTTGAAACAATCGTAAATAATGACAAAAATTTTCATTTTAGGGGGAACTAACCCTTTAATGACACATTGTTCTTGTTTACTAATGTCCACACCTGAGGACAAATTCATTGACTGCCATCTTGTAGTAATGGGCTACTAACAACTTCACCTGACGGGACAATGAAGGACGTAATGTGATGGAGACCTGCCTCACAGGCTGCTATAAAAAATAGCGATTTCATAACGCGACGACAAAACACAACAAAAGCAAAGAGAGCGAAACTTACACACACTATATGCTATTTCCTTTGTTTGCACGTGCATTTGACTTCATCACTATCCAGGCTACTTGTTTAATGTGTTGTTGTATTTAGCAGTCATTTAGACAGCACGTTTATCACTCTATGGCTGAGTCCGCATTGATGCAGTAACACAAAATCATATGACCGCGTCAAAAATGCATCTAAACTTACCCTTAAAAACAACACCGCTTGCGTTTTCTTACATTCCTAAGCGTCTCGCGCTTAACTACAATCACACACAGTCCGTGTTATGTAATGTTAGCGATAAAGATCACGGTGTACTTTACCCACGCTGGTCAGTGATGCTACTCACCCTCAAACGCCATGATGCTGTGTGTGAATGGGACGTGATGAGGTGCTGTTGAGAGAAAGTGTTTCCACGCTGAGAGGAGGAGAGGAGAGGAGTGGAGATGATGTACTGGGACAGACGTGATGCTGCAGCGCGCGCGCGCGCGACACCGACATAAACTGTAAACAGTGGCAACGCGCAAAAGCTATTTATACCACTAATTTACATATGAGTCTGACATTATGAAATGCATATTTTCCACAGATCTAAACTAATAGCATCTCAAATTTGAGGTTGATGCATCAAAAAATAAACTTTCAGTAAGATTTTAATTTGCCTTTATTTTCCAACGCACTTCTTTTCAGTCAAATGTTGCTGAAATGCGACATAATAATAAGGCATAATATTCGTTCTTTCATTTTCTTTTCAGCTTAGTCCCTTTATTAATCCGGGGTCGCCACAGCGGAACGAACCGCCAACTTATCCAGCATGTGTTTTATGCAGCGGATGCCCTCCCAGCCGCAACCCATCTCTGGGAAACATCCATAAACACCCACTCATACTCATACACTACGGATAGCCTGTCCCAATTCACCTGTACTGCATGTCTTTGGACTGTGGGGGAAACCGGAGAACATGCAAACTCCACACAGAAACGCCAACTGACCCAGCCGAGGCTCGAACCAGCGACCTGTGAGGCGACAGCACTACCTACTGCGCCACTGTGTCGCCCCATAAGGCATAGTAATAATAATAATATAAAAATAATAATAGTAATAATGAACAAATATCTAAAATATAATAAAAAAATATTTTCTATTATCCTTGCCATTATGTAGTGTTTCTACACTTTAATGTTCTGATTTATTTTATTACAGGCTTATTTACTTATCCTTATTTTAAAAGTAACATTCAGTTATGGATTTACTTTGATCTCATGTCATTTTTTATTTATTTGCAGTATTATTATTATTATTATTATTATTAGTAGTAGTAGTAGTAGTATTTTATTTGTTTACTGTTTTCCTCTTAACTTTTTAGACCCCTTTTAGACCCCCTAGATTCTCCTTCACCTCCTTCGGGTTTCCGGACTACAACCCCTGCCCTAGATGATTGGTTACTGGAGATTTTCCAGTGACTTCGCCAATATGTATGTGCACACTCATGTAGTGTGCACACTCATGCTATTTTGTTAGAGATTTGTGTTGTGCGGTGTTTGGTCCTGTGTTGGACCTGTTTGTTTTGGTTCTTTTTTTGTGGTTTGCAGAACCTGCATGGTTGCTGATATGTGGGTAGGTCATCTCACCTAAAACCTATTATGTGGCGCCTATAAAGAGTCCAATATTTAACGTCAGGGTGGCGCTCGATTAGCAGACCTCCTTCCCTGTTGTTTTGATTACTTTCAAGAGTTCACACTTAGCTGATGATTCATCAAAAGCTTGTTTGGCATGCTGTCCCGGGAGAGAGCCCCGAGCTCAAGGGATCCTCGAGCCCGGGGCTTCCTCCCGTTTGCAGAGCGAGAGGGGAGCCTGAGCTCGGTGGATCTCAGAACTCCCCGTCTGCAGTAGCTAAGGGAACACGTGAGGAATAAAGGGGTTTATTGGGGGTTTATATCATTGACAGATGTTTAACAGGCTATTATGTTGTAACTGTTGCCTGTCGTGTTTTTGGAGAGCAAATTCTACCTGTGCGCTATGTAGGACAAGACAATGATCTTTGGGAGGACAAATGCTTTGAAACATTTATTTTCACGATGGTACTGCAGTGCTGTAGATAGAGCTTGATATTCATTGCTTAGCCATTTTTTAATAACACTATTAAAGCAGTGAATGCAGTGCAAAATAAAAAGCATCAGCCAAAAGCACACACATCTCATCTCTGTTCTTTTATGAAGTAATTTTGATGTCTTTAGGATACAGTATAGGCTAAATTGCTATCAAAAGACACAGTTGATGTCGCTGAACATAAATTTAATCAGATCAAGCTGGTCTTGTGACAGATAGTGTTTTTCTTTATGGTATGAGAGAGGAAAAACTCTGTCAAAACTGGTTGGATCGTACAAATCCACAGCATATTAGATCCTGCACCTGCCAAGCAATCGAAAGAGATGCTTCTAGGAGTTGTACCTAGTCGAACCTCTTATAAATTATTATTGTAATAATTAATTATTGTTACTTTAGTCATTAATCATTATATAATCATTACTTTTAGGATATGTGCCCCAAAATCTGTTATTAAAGGCATAGCTCAGCCTAAAAATGAAAATTCGGTCAACATTAGGCTTTCTCAACCCAGACTTGACCCAAAACAGTTTTTTTCTTCTTCTTTTGAACAGAAAACAAGAATGAAAAATGTTGGAAACACGGTCACTGCTGACTTCAATTGCATTTCTTTACCATCCCAGCAGGCACAAGATGTCAACTTGATGTCAGACTGACGTTGTACCCCAACATCGTGGGGATGTTGCATTTTATTTGGAAATGAAAATCAGGTTGACGTCAGAACCCAACGTCAGGTTAATGTTCAACCTAAAATCAACCAAATATCAATGTCTAACGATGTTACAGCTTGACTTTGTGTGGATGTTACCACTATGACGTCTATCAGATGTTGTATTTTGGCTGCCCATACATGACAAATAAATGTCAGTATTTGACGTCAACGTGACATTAGTTTAAGGGTCATTATCACTATAAAGTGCCTTTGAGACATCAAAATAAATAAAAAAAACGTTTGAGATTTTTGATTTAAGCACATAGTTGTTTTATTAATTAGACCTTAGGCTGTAAGGAATTAATGTTGGTCAAGCTCTTGCACTTTTTACAAATAATCTGCAAGCAGAAAACCAGTAAACAGACCTCAAACTGGGGCAACCCTGTCATGGACATCTTCAAAGTAGTATAAGTATATTTCCATTGAAGTGTGATTATAAAATGTATATTTTCAGAAAGGTAATGTGTCCCTTCACCAACCCAATGTTATAGATTATGGAAAAAGTCTATTTATATTAAAGAAATAATGGACAAAACATTTATTTCCCAGTAAAATATGCAATCGCTGCACGTTCTTTTCAAAATAAAACCCAAGATCTAAAATCTTTTTGTCAAACTTTTAATCAATATTAACTGGTCCTTATTGGTTAATTAAGAAATCCCACAAGATGTTTTGCTGAGGTTATAAATAATTTGTTTATTTTGCTTTATTTAGTGAACTAAATATGGAGGGACATTTAAAAAACGACAGATACAACAAGAAATATTAAAGGGTTAATATAAAAGGGTTTTGAAAGTTTCTTCTGTTTTCACTACCTACTGCAAACCACTGAGCCACCATGCCACCTCTTCTGTTATCAGTTAGCTTAATCAATATGCAAATTAATGGGGAAATAAACAATTATTGTCCTTCAAATTAAACTAAATTTGCTAATGAATGTAAATCTTTACATTGTACATTGTATTGAAGGAGTGAAGGGAATGTTGGATGCAACTCTAGGTAAACACCTCAATAATACAGTTTTTTTTTTTTTCAGAATAAGGTAAATATTAGATTACAGATGTTCACATAAATGTACAAATTCTTAGGGCTGTAATTTTATTTCAAAAAGTAAATGAGCTCCATTATATGGACTTTAAAAGGATATTGTTTATATAGACTGAGACAGATATTGCCAAAAGGTTTGTATAGTCCACTCATGTATTGCATCTATTGGTGTAGTATGTGTTTAAGTGTTGTGACATAAAAACATTAACTAATTAACAATAAAATATTGAATAAATAAATAAATAAATAAATAAGAAAGACACATTACAAATATGTCTTTTCTATCAGTTAGATGACACAGACCCCCAAATATAATCATCCAAAATATTATTTAGAAAATATTCTATTATGTTAGATTACATTTCTATTGATTAGTATAGATCTGCATTTGTTTATTTACGCATTTATGCACTTATTTATTCTAATCTAAATTATGGTTTTAATTTTTATTCATATAATTTGTAAATTGGCTTTAATCAAAACTTTATTTGTATTAGTTGTATGTTTTTTGTCTTGATATACATTTTTATTCTTATAATAATAATTAGGTAATTTAATTAGATCTTTATTTATTTGTTTTTTTATGCTAATGTGTTGTTAATCTTTAAAAAATATTGTTTATTTTATTTTATTAACGCAAGTGTTCATTTGTTTTAGT
Organism: Danio aesculapii; assembly: GCF_903798145.1. Taxonomy (NCBI): domain Eukaryota; kingdom Metazoa; phylum Chordata; class Actinopteri; order Cypriniformes; family Danionidae; genus Danio; species Danio aesculapii. The sequence continues at coordinate 5,571,862 of NC_079454.1, forward strand.
TTTTTTCTTTCATATGTATGAAGGAGGAAACCTGCAAAAACAATAAATAAATAAAAATAACTGAGTAAATAAATCCAAAGATTTCTGCATCAAACTCTAAATAAATAAATATGCAAATAAAAAAATTAATTAGTAAATAAATCCATAGATTCCAGCATACATAAAACAATAAATAAATACACAAATAAATAAATAAATAAATAAATGAGTAAATAAATTAAAAAATTCCTACATAAACAATAAATAAATAAATAAACAAGCAAATAAATAAATGAGTAAATAAATCCATGAATTCCTGCATAAAACAATAAATAAATAAATAAATAAATACGCAAATAAATAAATAAATGAGTAAATAAATCCATGAATTCCTGCATAAAACAATAAATAAATAAATAAATAAATAAATAAATACGCAAATAAATATATAATTAAATGAGTAAATAAATCCGTGAATTCCTGCATAAAACAATAAATAAATAAATAAATAAATAAATACGCAAATAAATAAATAAATGAGTAAATAAATCCATAAATTCCTGCATAAAACAATAAATAAATAAATAAATAAATAAATAAATCCATAAATTCCTGCATAAAACAGTAAATAAATAAATAAATAAATAAATTCCTGCATAAAACAATAAATAAATAAATAAATAAATAAATACGCAAATAAATAAATAAATGAGTAATTAAATCCATAAATTCCTGCATAAAACAATAAATAAATAAATAAATACGCAAATAAATAAATAAATAAATGAGTAAATAAATCCATACATTCCTGCATAAAACAATAAATAAATACACAAATAAATAAATAAATAAATGAGTAATTAAATCCATAAATTCCTGCATAAAACAATAAATAAATAAATACGCAAATAAATAAATAATTAAATGAGTAAATAAATCCATAAATTCCTGCATAAAACAATAAATAAATAAATAAATAAATAAATACACAAATAAATAAATAAATGAGTAAATAAATCCATACATTCCTGCATAAAACAATAAATAAATACACAAATAAATAAATAAATAAATTAGTAATTAAATCCATAAATTCCTGCATAAAACAATAAATAAATAAATACGCAAATAAATAAATAAATAAATGAGTAAATAAATCCATAAATTCCTGCATAAAACAATAAATAAATAAATAAATAAATAAATACACAAATAAATAAATAAATGAGTAAATAAATCCATAAATTCCTGCATAAAACAATAAATAAATAAATACGCAAATAAATAAATAATTAAATGAGTAAATAAATCCATAAATTCCTGCATAAAACAATAAATAAATAAATAAATAAATAAATAAATACACAAATAAATAAATAAATGAGTAAATAAATCCATACATTCCTGCATAAAACAATAAATAAATAAATAAATAAATACGCAAATAAATAAATAATTAAATTAGTAAATAAATTAATAAATTCCTGCATAAAACAATAAATAAATAAATAAATAAATACGCAAATAAATAAATAAATGAGTAAATAAATCCATAAATTCCTGCATAAAACAATAAATAAATAAATAAATAAATACGCAAATAAATAAATAATTAAATGAGTAAATAAATTCATAAATTCCTGCATAAAACAATAAATAAATAAATAAATAAATACGCAAATAAATAAATAAATGAGTAAATAAATCCATAAATTCCTGCATAAAACAATAAATAAATAAATAAATAAATAAATAAATACACAAATAAATAAATAAATGAGTAAATAAATCCATACATTCCTGCATACAACAATTAATAAATAAATAAATACGCAAATAAATAAATAAATAAATTAATGAGTAAATAAATGCATAAATTCCTGCATAAAACAATAAATAAATAAATACGCAAATAAATAAACAATTAAATGAGTAAATAAATGCATAAATTCCTGCATAAAACAATAAATAAATAAATACGCAAATAAATAAACAATTAAATGAGTAAATAAATCCATAAATTCCTGCATAAAACAATAAATAATTAAATAATTAAATAAATAAATAAATTAATTAATTAATTCCTGCATAAAACAATAAATAAATACGCAAATAAATAAATAAATAAATAAATCCAAAGATTCATACATAAATAAAACAATAAATAAATACGCAAATAAATAAAAAAAATTATTATATATATATCAATATATCAAATTCCACAAATTCCTGCATAAATAAATATATAAATATTAAATAGTGCGGGCAGAAAAATAACTAAATAATTTACACGAATGTTGAGGGAATAAGAAAATGCTAAACATTGTTGATTTCTTATTCCCCCTACATTCGTGTAATTTTTAAAAATTATTTATCTGCCCGCACTATTCATTATTCATATATTTATTTATGCAGGAATTTATGGATTTATTTACTCATTTATTTATGCATTTGCGTATTTATTTATTTATTGTTTTTGCCGGTTTCGTCCTCCATACATATGCTCGAACACCAGCTACAGAAGAGCAGTTCACGTTCACCTAGATTATAATTACATTGTCCATCAGAGTTAAAAATTAAACACAGCACAGCCTACTTAAAAAGGCAAACATTTAAATGAAAAACAGCATATGCTATCACCGTTTATCCCAAGAGAGCACAAACCTCCTGCGTCAAGCGGAGCGCCTCCTCCTCAGCTCAGCATCCAACCCGTACACATTTCCGCGATGTCGGACATCCAGCCCAGCCTCTAGGAAGTTCAACAAACACTACCATTACCAGACCTCTCAAAAACACACAATGAGCGAAATAAAAGCGCCAGAAGCGGCTTCAGCAGATAGAAAAGCAGCTCCGTCAGAAGAAAAAGACTGGGCGGCCGCTAAAGCGCACTATGAAAACTTGAAGTCTAAGAAACCGAGACCCGTAAGTACTGTAGCCTGATCTGTGAAGTTCAACAACACGACAGTTTGTATTGTTTAGTTGCTGACAGATGTCTTGAGTTTAACTTTCGCTGTTTTTGAACAGCCCAAGCCGAAATATGCTGTCACTATCGCAGTTTCTTCCCGGACATTGTTTGACTTGACGGCGGAAAGGAAGATCTTTGAGGAAGAAGGTGTGGAGAAATATGTTCAACATCAGCAGGACAACGAGAACCAGCCCCTCAGTCCAGGAGTTGCCTTTCCTTTCGTCAAAGTGAGAATAACACTGATCAACATTAGAGTATGCAGCAGCCACAAAACTGTGTACATTAGACTTTATTTTTATAATGTATTTTTCCTTTATTTAGAAAGGTTATATCATGTACACTGCAAATAAGCAACATGACAATCAATGCCAGATGTGTCAGCTCTTCTGAGAGCTACATTCTTGCAGAGTTGGGCATCAACTTAAAGGGATAGTTCACCCCAATTTTTTACCCAACATTTAACATCAATATTTAATCACCCTCAAGTGGTTTCAAACCTTTATGATTTCTTCTCAAAAAAATAAACATAATAAATAAAAATCAATAGCCACTGACATTCATAATATGGAAAATACTATAGAAGTCAATGGCAGCAGGTTAGCATACCTTCTTTTGTGTTCATCAGTTGAATGAAGCTTAAACAGGTTTGGAATAAGTGGAGGAAAAGTAAAAGATGACATAATTTTCATTTGTGGGTGAACTGCTTCTATAAATAACACACCTGATCTGGCCAATCAAGTCCTTCAGGCTTATTCAAACTGTAAAATCGTGGCCCTGTCATAGAAATATAAACTTTGGATTTTGAATCCCAAAGACTAGTTTTTGAGGAAACAATTTCTTAGTGTAAAGCAGATTTTAATGAGTAAAAATAACTGTATCACTTTTTGTGATTTGGAAAGGTCCTGTTGATATTAAAGGTTCCTCATGGAACTATTGGTGCCAGTAAAGAACCTCTATTTTAAAGACTGAATTTTTAACAATGTACTGAAAAATTAAAAACACTTTTTTTTAAGGTGTCCCGTTTCACACGTTCCATTAACTTACTAGTATTAACAATCAATTTTGTCAGTCACACATTATTTTAATGTACAATTCAAAATATTAAGGGTGTACTCACACTAGGCACGATTGCCGCCCCCATTCCCCTCGCACTCACTCAACTTGTATTATTTTAAGTCGTGGCACACAGTAAAATCTTTTGCTCAACCAACACAATCTCATGGCAATTCGTAACTTTTTTTTTAGTGGCTAATTCGTACAAATTCGTACGATCTAATTCGTACAATTTAGTACGATTTGCTCATCCTCCAATGACGGTTGGGTTTAGGGGCGGGGTTTGGTGCCACGCCTCCTTTTTAAAACCGTACCATTTCGTACGACTGAACGAACTCGTACGAATTCGTACGAATTAGCCACTAAACTGTCAAAACGTAAAATACTTACGTTTTCTCGTGAGATCAGGCTGGCTCAACAGATCCACCACTTTTGACGCTCATAAATTATCATAAAAGTCATCGTGCTACACTCATTAGGAGCTTTGCTGAAGGTGGCAGCTGTTGTGCAGCAGGGTTTTGTATCTTTAATAAACTAAGACAGTTCATGTTCATTGAAAAGTAGGATTGATAAATAAATCCATATGAAATAGTCCCCTAAAAGTGACGTCGGGTCTTCAGTTTCATACTCGGGCACGATTTGCACTCAACACTACAAGCCTACCATACCAAAGCCCAACCTAACCGTGCTCTGGCACGCCTCTTTCAACTGGGCCAGGGCCGGCCAACTGAACTGCACCTAGGTTCAATTCGGAACGAACCGGGAAATGGGGGTCAAACATGCTTGGGCACAGTGCAGATATCCTAGTATGAGTACACCCTAATAAACTATTAAATAAACTTTTACCTCAATAAATTACTAATTAGCTGCTTATTAACAGTAGGTAAGGTAGAAGTTGGATTTAGCTAAAGTGTAAGATCAGGGATGTACCATTTAATAACCATCTAATAATAGGCAGGTAATAAGCCAGTAGTAAATGGTGTGTAACCTTCATAATTCCTGACCATATAGCGAGTATATATTACTCAGTAGTTAAATGAATTATTACACTGTATTAAGAACACCTTCAAATTAAGCGTAAACTAAATTTTTACTTACAATTTTTTGTGAAGTTTCATGTGCAGACAAAGGCCGTAATGGTCTTGTGGTAAGACATTTGTTTCAAAGTATTCACATTTTTATTTATTGGAGTGTTTAGGTAAACTGTAAGTACAGTGAGGCGTCATTAAAGTAAGCTTAATAAAATTAACACATTTCATTCACCAGACATAGATAACACCTGATAACAAGTCCTTACAGTTGTATTAAGTATTGCTGTACTGTACACAAACAGACAATACCTGTAATATAGAGCAACAGACAAGTTGGACCAACACAATCACACTGCAATTCGTAACTTTTTGATTTAGTGGCTAATTCGGATGAATTCGTACATTCTAATTCATACGATTTAGTATGATTTGCTCATCCCCCAATGACGGTTGGGCTTAGGGGTGCGGTTAGGTGCCACGCCTCCTTTTTAAAATCGTACAATTTCATACGAATTCGTACGAATTAGCCACTAAACTGACAAAACGTAAAATGCTTATGTTTTCTCGTGAGATCAGGCTGGTTGGACAAGTTGTAGCCTGGAAAGGACTGACTGGGTAATTCCAAAATAAAGTAATAGTCCACTTTTGGCAATAGTCCAGTCTAGATGAAATAAAACATGTCTCGATCATGCTACTCTCGATTTACCTGCAGTAGTAAAATATGTTGCAAAGTAAATAACTGTACACAGGTTTTTGATTGTTCATCATGAGTATTATTCTTGCGATGTGCACACAGGCACTGATGACTGTAAACGAGCGTCTGAGGGAACTTTATCCGGAAAGTGAAGAGCTGTTTGACATTGTTCTCATGACCAATAATCACGCCCAAGTTGGGGTGCGGCTGATGAATAGCATAAATCACTACGGTAGGTGTGCCATTTCTTCCAACACTAACATTGTGCAAGTCTTGTAAGATCATCATAATTCTGAGCGACCCTTTGAAGTTTACAACAGAAGTCGAACTCATAGTTGACTTCTTGACTTTTTATTTTTATTTATTAAGTTTATTGACTAATTAAGAAGAAATTTGTCTGTGTGAAATACACCAAACAGACGAAAACACAGTCAATATAACACATTGGGATCATGTAATGTGGTAGTAATTTAAAGATTCTCCCCTTCCAGATTTGACCATAGAGCGATTCTGCATGACTGGAGGTCAGAGTCCCATCGGCTACCTCAAAGCCTACATGACTAACCTGTATCTCTCCAGAGATTCCAAGAAAGTCGGGGAGGCCATCGAGGAAGGTAAACTGATAACAAACTCACAGTTCTTGCATGACTAGGCCTACTACAGCCTGCATTTCGAATGAAATTAAAGTGTTCTTGTTATAGGTTTTTGTAAATGTGGCTCGATTTCAAATATAGCGTTTTTATTTTAGCAATTTTTTTAAAGCATGATGGTAAAACACGAACACGGTTCTGAATATATTAAAACATGTGCTTGTTTGTTGTAAAAATTCGTAATAACGACAAAAAACACTAATTTGTGGATCTCCTTACTTCCGGGTGTAGCTATGGTACTGTTGTAGCTGATGTATTCTGGGAAATTTTCTTAACCCTTGGTTTCGAGTGTGGTCTTGAAAAATCCCAGTTCGAAGGGCTATCTACCCCTTCCCCTTAGCCCTACGCCTTCAAGCTAAAGAGAATTGGGACACCCCTAACCTTTCAAGTGAACCCGCAAAACGAGGGGTAAGGGGAAGGGCTAAAGGGTAGAATTGGGATTGGGCCCTATTTTCTCTTGAATCGATTCTGAGCTTCATTTTTAACAGCAGATGGCGCTCTAAACTAGTTTTTAACCATACACTCAAATGCTCATGAGGAAGAGTTGTGCGTTTGGCTGTGTCATGCAAGTTGGCATTTATGCATTCCTGTCAACATTGGGATGTGAAAGAAGATAGCCCCCGCCCATAAATATGTTCATCTGGAGGTGTTTCATTGTAAATAAACAGAAATGGACAGTAATATGTTTTTATTATTGTTATTTACCAGGGATAAGATAAATAGCCTTCATTATAAAAAGCTTAATAAATAATTAAACAAATAAACAGTTTATTAATTGCTATTATAAAGAAACTTATTCAAATGATCAATTCTCATTAACCGTTTCATCACTGTATAATTTAAACATACTGATTAAAGAGCAGTGAATGATTCTCTCATTTAGATTTTTCATTCGATTACATTAAAGAGCCCCTATTCTGCATTAAAAAGGGTCATATTTTGGTTTAAGGGGTTAAACACCAGCATATTACGCTACTCTTAAACCTAACCTCTAGTAATAACAACAACACGCATTCAGTATTAATCCACAAAAAAAAAGTTGAACTATTTTGAAAATTGACCGCGTGTGTGAGGAACAGCTGATAGTGGCTATAGCAAAGGCAAGCAGCAGAGGATCGCCAGTTCAGAAACGCATTTAAATCGGTAAAGGTAGAAGCACGCGTCTCATTTTTTGGACGCGATATGTGAACAGCCCCTTACAGATTTAACCTGAGAGATACAGTACAAGCATTGATCTAAAATAGATACGTGATTACAACTTATAACACACAATTAAACACATATTTTGTAAACTACACAAAACGACGCAACAATTTTAATTACACTTATATGTTATGATCCGGAGGAAGATGAAACTGGTCCATATGAACTGTAAAAGTTACTGACAAAGTCCCAGTCAAAATCTGACAGTCCGATAGTCTCTACTGCTCCTTCAATAGCTAAAGGCTGGCAAATCCCGCATTGCAGTGTAGGTTATTGTATCAATCGTCAGAAAAATGACAGCAAAAAACTCAGCACACGGTTGGCTATACTGTGGTGTTGTTGTGAAAATGAACTTTAACCCTTTGTTCCTAGTGTGTGGAGGAAAGCGCGTGCACATTTTACCTGAACTGGAAGTACATATTTGGTGTTGTACCGTATCGACGTCGATGTGATCAATCAAAAGATCCAAACCCAGCTCGATTCGTTTATTCAACTCAGAGTCGAATATTTCACTAAAGAATCAATAGTTTTAAACATAGTTTTAAAAATAGTTTTAAACTTTTAGATTTAAACCTCAGATGGATGTTTTCATTCACTTAGAGCTATGTTACACACTGCATTCAAAAACCCATAATAGGTGCTCTATAAGTAAAAGCAGTGTCACTTTAAAAAGGCACAGATCTATAGTGAAAGCATTCGATTGCTTTCCTAAATTTTTATGTTCGTATAAGACAAAATTTGTTGTGTTTAAAAGAAAACCGACCAAGATCAACATGTTTAGATATTATTATTATTAATATTATTATTATTATTATTATTATTTTTACTATATATAGGGATGCTCCGATCAGGATTTTTGCAGCTGATACCGAGTACCGTTTCCTTGTCATGGTGAACGGCCGGTACTGAGTACCGATTCTGATGCTTCAAGCTTTATAATGCATTTTCCATCTAAGTATGGTACTTAATTGGAGATCTCTCCTTACCTAAGCAAATAAATTAAGGATGCAGCATATAATCCCTTAAACACATCTCTTATAACCAGATATTTAGGTGTGAACACATCATGGCCAGAAGCAGCTTTACATAAAATAATAGATAAACAGCTCAAAACACTGGATATACAATGGCTGCAGCAAAGAGACCATTGAAAGCCATTGTTCTTACTGTGGCTGCATTTTCCAACATTCTTCAGGATATGATGTTTTGTGTTCAACGGAAGAAGGAAAATCACAAACCTAGAACCACTTGAGTATGAGGAAATGATTAGGATATTTTCATTTTTGTGAGCACTGTTTTAGGATTAAAAATTAAAGAGGGTTCATAGCAAAATGAATATAATTTATAGGTAGGCATAGATATATATTTTTTAATCTAGATTAATCTTGGAATTAGTCTAGATTAAAATGGCTCATTTGATTTCTGCCGAAGGCATTCAGAATATGTGTGCTACCCAAATAATAAGTCTTTGAGAACGGGTTTCTCAAGCCAGGTGGCGCATTAGACCAGGGGCTTATCTCCTGTTTCCAAAATGCATCACAAACTGCTTGAGAAACTGTTCTGCTATGATAATTGGTGATGAAAATAAATTGTCCAATAAGATGTACTTGTGTTTACTAACTGTTCATTCAGTTAAACATGAATTTTGAACTGTAGGCCTACATAAGCTCCAAACAGCTATTTTGATTACCTTAATCCAACTAAAGTCATAACTGAACTAAACAGAAATGGAATTAAGACACGTGGAGTATGCATATATTAGTGGCATTATTGAAGTAAACACAGCAATCAAACTATTACCATCATGTAGGACTTTTCGCCATATTATGTATCTCGTATCTCAAAATGCGGAAGTTTTTTCTTTTCATTTGATGTTCGTTATTAAATTCCATAACACTCTCACTAGTCATTGCTCCTTATTTGCGTCTAATACACCAGTTTGTCACGGAGGCACGAATGAAATGTCATGAGTTAAAGTGAAACAGCCGAACTGCAGTTAAAGTCAGGCATCCTGCTGATTCGATACAGAAGGGCACTTTTTTTGTCAGACGGCTCACCGGTCAGGTATAAATCCGTACTAAAATAACAAGGTGAAAGTCATCATAGCTTGCGTAGAATAGACCCAGCTCCCAACCCAACTTTGAGAATAGATTAACGGGGATATTTATTATCGCGTGATAAGAGTCTTGCGTTAACGTAGCACGTTAATGCCTATAACAACCCACCACTAATATAAAATCCATACATATTCAAAATAAGAGATTCATTTCACAGCTTCAGTGATTATAATGGGATTTTTTATGAAAGCATGCTAGTCATTCTAGAGTAGATCGTTTGTGTCAACATTTGCTTCTTCTCAACAACACAAGCCAAAAACAGCCTTTGAGGGTCAAAGCAGATGCTGTTTGTTGCAGAGGACCAAGCTGGCAGATACAGCTTGTTATGGATCAGTGATGAAGTGAAACTGGAATTGCTGACAGCACGTTTCATCAGTTCAGAATTAAGTCTTTCATCTAGGACACAATCACTTTACTTTTAACTTTGCATATCTTTTACAGTCACAAACATCGACATTAAACACTGCATGAATGCTGATATTGGGGGAAAAAAACACGATAGGAGCACTTTAAAGAAATAGATAGACAATTCTGTTATCATTTACTCATTCTTCACTTGTTCCAAACCTGTTTGACTTTCTTTCTTCTGTTGAACACAAACAAACAAAGATATTCTGAAGAAAACTGGAAACATGTAACCATTGACTTTCATTGTATTTGTTTTTCTGGCCACTAATGTATACAGGTTTTCAGCCTTCTGCAAAATATCTTCTTTTGTGTTCAACAGAATAAAGCAACTGGTTTCTTGGACATGACAATGAGTTCACTGTACTCAAATGACCTCCACAGTCACCAGATCTCAATCCTATCATGTCAATCCACTTGTTAAGTCATGACTTATGGGATACTGTTTTTGAGTCCAAGCGGCTACTCATTTGAATTGAGTAATGCTCATTTATGACCACTTTTTAGTCATTTCATACATTAAAGTGAATTTTATATTAAAATCATGATGTACACAACAGTCTCTGCATCACAAACACCAATATTTTACCAATTTATAAAAAATTTATTACTTTTCGGCCATCTGATATTGGGCATGGATATATATATATATATATATATATATATATATATATATATATATATATATATATATATATTGTGATCGTGATTTTCGAAAGTATTACGTCGCTTTACAAATGTTTATTATTAACATTTGATGAGACTCCCCATTCAGTTTGATAGAGCACTTGGACCTGAAAGGCGCTTCGCGTGACGTCACACATAACAAACGGATATGGACCAAAATCTTTGAGCAATATTTCCAGTAGGCAAAATGGGGTCCAACCCAGTACTAGTAAGGTGTACCTAATAAAGTGGCCGGTAAATGCACGTTGCGATAAGTAAACAATACCAGCAGTTGGCTTAAATAGCTCTATTTGGAAAGAATTATTGCATTTAGATTGATTGAGATGATTCTGAAGGGTGGTGATTCGTGCATAAAATATAATAAACAAATTAGAAACATGGAAAAATGCAATAGAGCAAAAGTAAAAGTGAAATAAACACTGCTTTATGGTTTTCCGGACAGCCTATCAGTATTCAGGTACAGAATTAGGATAATGAAGAGTAAAATAAAACTGTATAGTCTTCATCGTGTAAATAATTCAATGCAATTTGTACTTAAATATTTACAAACGATACAATTTCTTGTCTTAAATAGCTCTTGAACTCTCTTTAAATGCTTAAGAACTCATGCAAATGATAAACTTTAACTTGATTATGGCTTAACTCTGCAGTGACTTCACAAATCTAATGCATTCTGACATTGCATATCCTGCGATGTGACTATTGTGGATGTGCACATTGCCATATCCATGCTGAAATGATATACTGTGCAACCATAATTTACAGTTATGGTGGCTTCTAAGAGTGGTCTTTGTATTTCAGTAGCCAAAACAAGTCAAATATAAAGTCAAAACAAGAAAAAAACCTAAATAATGTTTTTTTATCTTGAAGTTTGATGACTTTTATTATTAAATGACCCCCGAACACTATAAAAGTGATCTATTTTCATGTTTTCGTGAAGGCTGTACGCATGTAGGGTACAACAAAAGGCGCTGTTGTAATGCTGTGTTTATTGTGACAGGTATCGCAGCAGCCATCATGTTTAAGCCTGATGTGGAGACTAAGCTGTCTGAGACTCAGCTGCGTGTGGCGTTTGATGGAGACGCTGTGCTCTTCTCGGATGAGTCTGAGATCATAGTGAAACAGCACGGCCTGGACACCTTCTTTGAGCATGAAAAGCAGTATGAGAACAAACCACTCGCACAGGTACGTCAGGCATTTTGATGGCGATCACATGACCTCAGAGTCTTAGCGAAGCTTGTGATGTTAGATCAGCACAGTAACCGATGTATAAATGGCAAGTATATTCGAAAATATGTAGGAAGCCAATGAAGCCAGAGTGCTTTACTTTTAATGAGTTAATTTACTGAAGCGCAATCACATCAGTGTTCAGTGGTCAATTCGTGATGTTTTGATTTAGTGGCTGATTTATACAGTCTTATTCATTTTAGTATGATTTGCTCATCCCCAATGAGGGGAAGGTTTTGGGGTCTGGTTTGGGGGCATGGCTCTCCTTAAAAATGGCACGTTTTCATATGAATTTGAATTAGTGACTTCGACAATACATAAAATAGTTACGTTTCTTCTTGAGATCGGGCTGGGGTGTCATGATCAGCTGCTAAAGAAAGAAAACGGAAGAAATATATATATGTATGTATATGTATATATATATATATATATATACACTACTGAACAAGGGTGCTGATTGAGATGTACCCATTGTTTTTTTTTTTTGACCTGCATGAACAGCTGTCAATAATAGATGTTCAGACGCAATGCATCCCTTTATATATCTTCAGGGCCCTCTAAAATGCTTCCTGGAGGCTCTCGGGAAGCTCCAGAAGAAATTCTATGCCAAGAACGAGCGTCTGAACTGCCCCATCCGGACCTTCCTGGTGACAGCCAGAAGTGCAGCCAGCTCTGGGGCCCGTGTGCTGAAGACGCTCAGGAGCTGGGGCCTGGAGATCGATGAGGCTTTGTTTCTCGCCGGAGCCCCTAAAGGGCCCCTACTGCAGAAGATTCGCCCGCACATATTTTTTGATGATCAGATGTTCCACATCGAAGGGGCGAAGGAGATGGGCACTATTGCTGCCCACGTGCCATATGGCATCGGACAGAAATATAACAAAGGGAAGCTGATTGAACCAGAAAAGCAGCAGAACTGAAGAAACATGGTCAAACAGGTCAGCAGGAGTTCATTATACAGTTGAGATAAAGATGTCTACATGTTCTTGTAATGTTTTGGTGCTTTTACCAACAATGTAGAAATATGTTTTCTAGGACATCCATATATTTTTGCTTGCACATAATCATTGCTAATGAATTTTATTAGCAATAATGCAGGAATATTATCTGTAGTTTGTTTGACAAGAGAAAGGGCTACTGTTCTATCTATCTATCTATCTATCTATCTATCTATCTATCTATCTATCTATCTATCTATCTATCTGTCTGTCTGTCTGTCTGTCTGTCTGTCTGTCTGTCTGTCTGTCTGTCTGTCTGTCTATCTATCTATCTATCTGCCTACATATCTATCTATCTATCTGCCTACATATCTATCTATCTATCTGCCTACATATCTATCTATCTATCTATCTGCCTACATATCTATCTATCTATCTATCTATCTATCTATCTATCTATCTATCTATCTATCTATCTATCTATCTATCTATCTATCTATCTATCTATCTATCTATCTATCTATCTATCTATCTATCTATCTATCTATCTATCTATCTATCTATCTATCTATCTATCTACCTACCTACCTACCTACCTACCTACCTACCTACCTACCTACCCACCCATATATCCATCTATCCATCTATCCATCTATCCATCCATCCATCTATCCATCTATCATCTATCCATCTATCCATCTATCCATCTATCCATCTATCTGCCTATCTATCTATCTATCTGCCTATCTATCTATCTATCTATCTATCTATCTATCTATCTATCTATCTATCTATCTATCTATCTATCTATCTATCTATCTATCTATCTATCTATCTATCTATCTATCTATCTATCTATCTATCTATCTATCTATCTATCTATCTATCTATCTATCTATCTATCTATCTATCTATCTATCTATCTATCTATCTATCTATCTACCCACCCATATATCCATCTATCTATCTATCCATCTATCTATCCATCTATCTATCATCTGTCTATCCATCTATCCATCTATCTATCTATCTATCTATCTATCTATCTATCTATCTATCTATCTATCTATCTATCTATCTATCTATCTATCTATCTATCTATCTATCTATCTATCTACCCACCATCTAATATGTCAGTTGTTTTATATAAACATTGTCTGTGTACTATATTTATATGGAATATTGGAGATCAGGGTGCATATATAGCAAGGTTTACTTAATACATTACTATCCCAGCAAGCATTTTATGTGTGTGTTTAAAAGATGTCTAATAGACATCTAAACATAGCCGTCTTGGCTAAAACAAGGCTAAATTTGAGCTGTCAGGGAAAATCTGTCAAATAGACAATTTATTTGTGTAGTCGGTCATTTCTGTTTATTTGATGACTAGTCTAGTTTTGGGCTATTCTTCTGTCTATTCGATTTTCACTGACAGCCCAAGTTTAGTCTTGCTTTAGCCAAGCTGTCTACATTTAGATGTCTATTAGACGTCTGTTAAACACAAAATTATCTGGGAAAAGGTCTATTTAAAAAATAGGAAATTAAGTAAATAAAAATGTTTTAAAATAGATAAAGTTGTGTTTTAAATGCATTGTAGATTTTGTCAACAGTGTAAAAATCTATATTTTAGGTAACACATGTTTGCACAATACTAGTGCTAATGAAATTGTTTTATCAGCGGTAATGCTGGAAAATTAGTTGTCCAATATGTCCATTGGACAAACAAGACCTGCCTTTTTTTACTTTTTATACTTTTTATAGATTTATATCAATATATTGGGTTGACGTTTTACACATGTAAAAATTTGATTAACATGATAACAATTAACATCTGTCTGTTCTGAATGCACTGTTTTTGAGGAGGAAACATGCCTTCAGAATTCATTAGCGGAACATTCATTATGATTACAGTTTGCTGTGCAGTTCAGACTGATCATCTGCCCATTGCGCTGTTTTTGTGGTTGCAAACTGTTACTGTTGTGAAATATTCCCATCAGTGTTCTCCTGGGGTCATTTACTTGTTTTGCAAATGACAGTTACATAATGTGTTGATGCTGCTCCGCTTGTATTAAAAAGCTCAGAAACACTATTGATTGCTTTTAAGGTTGTGTTGCCTGTCACTGAATTTGATAATCGTTTAGTGAAGCTGTTATATCTGATGTCTCGGTAAGCTCCTATACCTTCAGTGTAATTGCACTGCAGTTTGTATGTTTATAAACATGATCAGGGCAGGTTCAGTAAATGACATTTTATGCTGCATTGGTTTTGTTTTGGTTTCAGGCTGCTTGGTAAAATTCAATTTCAGACATGTTAGTGGGATAAATAAAGGTAGGTGCAACATTTTTAATGTCGTACCTGTAATGTTCTATTAGTTTCTACGATTGGACCATGAATTGAGATACTCAGAGATATAAATTCTCCTCTTCATAATACATTGAATGTATATGTCAACATTATTATGACTCCTCTGTTCAAATAATAATAAAAACAATCTGCTGTACTCAAATTGACCAGCATTTGTTTTTTGACTCCTGATGTGAGCAATTAAGGACACATTGAGGCTTTAGCATCTCTAGAATCGAAGCATATAGGATCACAAATAGGATACCAAGAGTACAGTTTGTTAAAAAAATATGATATTAATATATCTTTAACACACACACAAACATTGGTTCTTCAGTATAGGTAGTTAAGTTACTTTAGCAAATAATCATAGGGAACCATAGTGCTATATAGTAGGGGTTCTCAAACTTTTCAACCTGCGATCCCCAAAATTACAATGCCAGTGACTCGTGACCCCCAATATGCTCTGAGGTTGTTATAAATATATAAAACTTTCACAGAATGATGCACACATACCAATAGGCCCAAGTCTATTTATCATCTATTTATCATCCATGTTCAGTTGTGGCTTGTATTTATTTTTAATGTACGTAAGCACCGTAAAGGTGTCTGAAAGTTTAACCTGGTGGGATAAAATCAATGTACTGTGTCTTTAATATAACATAATCACCCCAGGGTGTGCTAAAAACTCAAAAGGCTGACGGCTTTTTATTTGCATGTTGTTTTATAATATAACTATTAATTTTTTTCTTCTGTAGGTTATGGATAAAATATTAAAATTCTAATAGTTTAATAAAATGAATAAACTTTTTGAAAATCCCACGTCCCCCTGAGGGGTCCCGACCCCTACTTTGTGAAAAACTGCTATGTAGCACAAGTAATGGTTCTTTAGGGTGGTTAAGGGGCTACATATCACCATCTTTAAATGCATTGTTGCTATGTAGCACTCAAAAAGTGGTTAATAAAGTGCCAAGAAACACTTTTAGTATTATTTAGAACTTTTTAGAGTGTACTTCTTGAGCAAACCTTTTAAGAAATCAATAAACATTTCAGTAGTTGCTTATAAATATATATATATATATATATATATATATATATATATATATATATATATATATATATATATATATATATATATATATATATATATATATATATATATATACACACACACATATATATATACATATATAAATATACATATATATATATATATATGTGTATATATATATATATATATATATATATATATATATATATATATATATATATATATATATATATATATATATATATAATGCAATAACAACTGCTGATGAAATTTTCAATTTACATAAATATAATAATTAATCCCTCTGAAAATTCTAAATTATTTATCTATTCTTAGATTAATAATTGTGCAAATTCCAGTAAATTTACTGCCACAACTCTTATAAGATAGCTTTCTGTGATTCATTTCACATTTTTAAACAACTTTTTAACAATGAAAGAGGTTTGCAAGCTGTTCAGTCTGTGCCCAAATTCACATAACATCCTAAGGATAAAAGAATCGCCTAACATGCAGATTTTGTAGAACTTTGTAAAAATAATGGGTGTGTCAGTCCCAAATGTTGGACTTTTGCTCTAAAAGTAGTTTACAAAGTGTTCAAACTAGTTCCTAAATCAATCAAATGTTAGGGGTAGTAGAGAGAAGTCACTAAGATCAAACCACAGACTATCCTAAAATGTCTGTTTTCGGCAATGTTAAAAACATTTAACAACAATGAGCTCTCAATAAGTTACTGCCTTATCATAGAGGTATTCTATTACGGTAAGAGATGTGACCCTGGACAACAAAACAATATAATTGTGTGTGTTTTTGTTTTAGATCTGAGATCTCATTTGAAATCTTATTTCTTCTCAACTTTTGGTATAATGTAAGTACAGCAGTCAGGAAAATATATAACACTGTAACTATAAAACAAATTTATACTGTAAACAATTTTCTGTAGAATCTACAGTAATTCACTGTAAATCAGTTTCAGCAAAAATCCTGTATTTACATTTACAGCACTATTTATCTTTCTCTATATTTACTGTATATGTTTATATATGTACTGTTTTACTGTAAAATATACAATAATTTTAACAGTGCAACTTTAAAATACAGTAACATACTGCATAACTGCCCTACAGTAAAATACAGTTCACATCACAGTTAAATACTGTGTAATTTACAAAAATTGTTAACAGTGTACATATTGTGCCTTTAAGAGCAAACTCTTGCTAAAATCCCACGGTGCCTGCCTTGTGCGTAGCCATGCATCATACTTATGCGTGCTGTTTGTGTTGCTCTGCAATAACACTTCTGGAGCGGTCGCTGCCAGTAGGTTATGTTATGTTCCTCTTTATCGAGTTTCATGTGTGTACATGATGTACAAGTAGCTAAAACTTGCTTATTTAGAGGCAGGAACTGGCCGACGTGCAGCAACTTTTAATAACAAGGTAAACACAAAATAAAAGTTTCCACCTGGAGCTCCTTAACGGGACTTGACACTTGTAAACACTCGCTCCGTTGGGCTCGCGGCTCTCAGCACCGCCCACACTCAGCACAACTACCAAGCCGACCAATCACAGAGCTTGCACTGAACGTCGCTGCGACGTGTAATTACATTTTGTGAGAGGTGTGTGTCAGCATTGGTATCAGCCATGGCGAGGTCTATGCGACCGTGCAAAGGCTGTGCTGGACCATACGCGTGCACTTGACTCAGAAGTGACAACGGAGTTGAGAGTCCGAATGCAGTTTATCAACAGCTGTGTCAGGCAGACAATGGTCAAACAGGAGCAATATCATGAGGGTCATCCAATGGCATTGTTGTGGTCATAAGCAGAGGTCGGTGCAGGCAGCAAACAGGATAAATAAAGAAACAAGGCAAGGATCTAAGGGCATGGTAAGACTAGACAAAGAAAACGCTTAGCAATGTTACAGTTAAACACAACAAGACTCAGCAATGAGTACGTGTGTGAGAGATGAATGTATAGTCCATGTAATCAGCCTTTGATTCATTTCCAGCTGTGTGTGTTCAATCAGGGAGAGAGCTGGAAGTGGTGTGTGTGTGAGGTGCATGATGGGATTGAAGTCCAGTTCTGTGACAGATTTGTGGTTCTCCAGCAATCTGCCCAGGCTAAATCGCTGGTGATTGTGAACTCTCAGTGGTAAGAAATGCTTTATGAATACAGGCCTATATGGAGCCAGATCAGTCTCAAAAATTCTACATTTACGAAAGAAAATTCATACATGCACAGCACAATTCACATTTACAATATCCAATTTGTAATTTCAAAACACATTTCATAAATACAACACACAGTTTGTGAATTCACAAGTAAAAATCATAAATATTTTCATCAAATGAATGAGATTTGTCTATATTATGAATAGTGTTTTGAATTTACAAAAAGCATTTGTGTATTTTTGAATCGTGTTTTGAATTTACGAATTGGATTTGTGTATTTTTGAATCGTGTTTTGAATTCACGAATTGGATTTGTGTATTTTTGAATCGTGTTTTGAATTTACGAATTGGATTTGTGTATCTTTGAATCGTGTTTTGAAGTTACGAATTGGATTTGTGTGTTTTGAATCGTGTCTTGAATTTACGAATTGGATTTATGTAGTTTTGAATCATGTTTTGAATTTACGAATTGGATTTGTGTGTTTTGAATCATGATTTGAATTTACAAATTGGATTTGTGTATTTTTGAATCGTGTTTTGAATTTACGAATTGAATTAGTGTATTTTTGAATCGTGTTTTGAATTTACAAATTGGATTTGTGTATTTATGAATCGTGTTTTGAATTTACAAAAATGATTTGTGCATTTTTAAATCATGTTTTGAATTTCTGATTTGCATTTGTGTGTTTACGAATTGTGTTTTGATCTTATATACTGGAATTTGTAAATGTGAATTTTGTTGTGAATATATGAATCGTATTTTGCAAATGTACTATTTTTGAGACTGATCTGGCTCCATCCAGGTCCTACCCCATAATTTGTGGCATATTCCAGCGAAGTTTTATGAACCCATTTTAAAAGGAGCACACTGAGATGTTTTGACGAGGCTAATTCATCATTGACAATCATTCAGTTATACAACTAGTGCAAGACCAAACTCCTATAATCATATAATCAAACATGTCCTACTCCAAACATCCCTTCATCACCCCTTTAAACCCGATTTCTACTCAAATTGGAGCGGAGGCATTATGAGGCCGTTATGAGGCCAGGCTACACAGACTGGGACCCCTATCTCTCTCTCTTTCTCTCTCCTGACAAGGGAAATGACACCAGCTAGAGTGTCTTTCAGAGTCCTATCTTCAGACAACATTATGCATATTCTATATTTTAACTCATAACTCAGGATATAATGAATGCCTGACCAAGGGTTACATTTCTGCAAGTCTCAGTAAATGAGAAGAAAATACAGTGACAAGAGCAGTGAAACGTTTAAGCAACATACCATATCTTTTCTCAGAAAAGAAAACAGAAGAAAAAACAACAGACAGAGTAACTCACTTTGAGCTGTTCTCAAAATGAGCAGACTTAATGAAAATCCCGGTACTAATCAGAAGAGGGCACTATGAGTCTTCAGTATGTTCGCGCCATTAATGCGAAAGCCTTTTATATCCCCACAGAGCACTTTCTAGTTCTTCAAAGACTACACATAATGAAAAATCCTTCATGTTTAGTGAACTATTTCTCATTACAATTTAAATTCTATTCCAAAAAGAGCGCATATAAGCACCCGGGGCCTCAGACAGACAGCGTCCCTTCCCGGCGCCTGCGAGCGTTTGTCCATTCTCTTTGTGTTGGGCAACAGACCGCTCTCTTTATGAGCTCTGCCTGTCCTCCAGTTTCCATGGATACTTCAGCTCTGACTCCAGCAGAAGTGAGTGGGCTCAGTATGTTTGAGACATAATTAATGACAATGGATTACAGTCAGCGAGCACCCTGAGCTCCTGCACAAAAAAAAAGAAGAAGCTTAACCTCACATACACTATAATTAGTGTTCATGAAAGAGGACTAAACATAAAACACAGACTGACGGTTGGAGCTGAATTGTGCCATGCCTTCAGTCAGAGGTGATATGGTGATGTGTGTATGTGCCGGTTTGCACGTTCTGGGTATTGGGAGAAGTGTGACTGCGACACGCGTGGGTGTAAAATAGCATTAGAAAGTCATGGTCGGGAGCTCGGATGTTTCAGAGTGTAACTGAGAGTGGAGGTGAAACATGAATTTTAGTTTGGTGGTGACAGCGTATGTTGTGTTAAGAAACAAGTGATTGGACTTGCTAATCACCAGTTCGAGCACAAAAACTGAAAAACCGAGATAAAACAATGCCAAGTCAATCGGAAATAGAAAATTCTTGACCTCAAAATTATTTTCAAAATGATGAAACCAAAATGTAGGCACCTTGATGTCAAAACGAACGTCAAACACACACGCACGCACGCGCACGCACGCACGCACACTATGGAGAGAGATTAGACTCAATAATAATTCACGCAAAAGACACGATGTACACATGCGTAGCCAAATTCACGTACGTAAAATATTTATTTATACTTACAAAAACAATTCACATGCACAAAATAAAAATACATTTTCATAAAATACGTTTCACAAATGCACTCTGACTTAATTAACGGAGATAGTCCTCTAAGAAGAAGAATACTCCTCTATTTAGCATGGCAGGTGAAGAGCGGGATGCGCGGGTAAGTGGTTACTTGATTTCTATAGTGGTTTATGTATGCAAAGATTAAGTATCAAACGTTTGTTAAAGCAATGGCTGCTGTTATTTATAATGTAAACTTTATAACGTAAATTAAGATCATTTCCGTTAATTAAGTCAGACTGCGCAAATGGTGAGTTGTGATTGGTTGTGATTGGTTGAACAGTAAGCTCGCATCTTATTGGCTACAGGGCACGAGTGACTCACGTGGGAGGTGTGTGCTGACAGGAAAGTCTCAAAAATGCACACACTCGTATTCAGGGTGAGTCGTACGTGAGAGAGGATTTGCACATTCTCATTCAGGATGAACTCGTGAATTTTAAACATTCAAAACTTTTTGTACACTCTTATATATTTGCAAATGGTGTTTTGCATTTGTAAAACGTATTTTATGAAAATGTATTTTTATTTTGTGCATGTGAATTGTTTTTGTAAGTATAAATAAATATTTTACGTACGTGAATTTGGCTACGCATGTGTACATCGTGTCTTTTGCGTGAATTATTATTGAGTCTAATCTCTCTCCATACACACACACACACACACACACACACACACACACACGCACAAGAATCAAATCAATTGATGTCAATTGTAGTGGCCGAGAGAGCTTAACGTGCTGCAATTTAAGTTGGTTCTAAATAAACTTCACCTCATTTCGAGAGGATCACGTGCTTATTATTGAACACACCTGGTACTGCATTAGCTGTGTATTTTGCACCAATCAGATAAATACTGACACACTATAAATAACCAGAGCTTTCTACTCCAGTCATCTTCGTCTTGAAGAATCCCCCCTTCCACCCCTACTCCTCCCCTTTTCTGATTGTTAGCTAGTTGCTAGTTGTTAGCACTGTTGCCTCACAGCAAGAACGCTGCTGTTCTCTCCAAGCCGGTCGGCGTTTCTGTGTGGAGTTTGCATGTTCTCCTCATGTTTGCGTGGGTTTTCCGCGGGTTTCCCTGTTTCGTCCCACTGTCTAAAGACACACACTATAAGTAAATTGACTACTTCAAAATAGCATCTTAAGACAACTCTTAAGGGGGTCACACACCAGAAGTGCCGCTCGGCGACGCGCCACGCAGCGCCATGCATGTTAGAATTCTAAACATAATTAATTTGTTTGCGTTGTGAGAGTTTACAGCACATGTGTTTACAAATGGATGAAGATCTTTTCTCTATTTGCTGGTGTTTTTTGTAATTGTATGTGTTTTCTTTAATTGCAGCATGTTATGCTCTCTCAATTCTCATGTTATGCTCTAACAATTCTCTACTTTCAAGTCATGACATCTAACTTTGACATGAAAAACCATGTGAAAAACGCATATTTATAGAAATAAATAAATAAATATATATATATATATATATATATATATATATATATATATATAAATATATATATATATATATATATATATATATATATATATATATATATATATATAAAACATGTTTTTTGATGTTGCTTTGACATCAAATATCATAGATGTATATTTGCTGAGTATTTCACTGTTTTGTTGGCTGGGGTCACCTGAAAACTTGATGACAGGACTATTATGTTCTTTCTTACACAAGATGTTTAGGTCTGTTGGTAAAATATGTCGACTTAAGCAGTCTTTGTAGCAATATATGCCAATGTTGACAGCTCAAAAATGAGAAAAAGACCAGTCTTATTTCCCCTCCCCCCCCAGGGCACCTTCTTATTTTTCTCCCTGTATCAAAATACTATCAAAAATATGACAAAATAGTTATGTTGAGGGTCTCTGTGGCTTTGTTTATAATATTCTGTATTTGCATTAATTTCAGAGAATTTGTTTGTTTTACAGCTTTTATTAATTTCCTTTATAATCTTTTAATTTCTATTTTTATGAAAATATATTCAAGATTTATAGTATATTTATTATATTATATTGATTATATTTTATTATATCATACTTATATTTAAGACTTATAGTATATTTATTATGTTATATTGATTATATTTATATTATATCATACTTATATTTAAGACTTATAGTATATTTATTATATTATATTGATTATATTTTATTATATCATACTTATATTTAAGACTTATAGTATATTTATTATGTTATATTGATTATATTTATATTATATCATACTTATATTTAAGACTTATAGTATATTATTATATTATATTGATTATATTTATATTATATCATACTTATATTCAAGACTTATAGTATATTATTATATTATATTGATTATATTTTTATTATATCATACTTATATTTAAGACTTATAGTATATTTATTATGTTATATTGATTATATTTATATTATATCATACTTATATTCAAGACTTATAGTATATTTATTATATTATATTGATTATATTTATATTATATCATACTTATATTCAAGACTTATAGTATATTATTATATTATATTGATTATATTTTATTATATCATACTTATATTTAAGACTTATAGTATATTATTATATTATATTGATTATATTTTATTATATCATACTTATATTTAAGACTTATAGTATATTTATTATATTATATTGATTATATTTATATTATATCATACTTATATTTAAGACTTATAGTATATTTATTATATTATATTGATTATATTTATATTATATCATACTGATATTTAAGACTTATAGTATATTTATTATATTATATTGATTATATTTATATTATATCATACTGATATTTAAGACTTATAGTATATTTATTATATTATATTGATTATATTTATATTATATCATACTTATATTTAAGACTTATAGTATATTATTATATTATATTGATTATATTTATATTATATCATACTGATATTTAAGACTTATAGTATATTTATTATATTATATTGATTATATTTATATTATATCATACTTATATTCAAGACTTATAGTATATTATTATATTATATTGATTATATTTATATTATATCATACTTATATTTAAGACTTATAGTATATTTATTATATTATATTGATTATATTTATATTATATCATACTGATATTTAAGACTTATAGTATATTTATTATATTATATTGATTATATTTATATTATATCATACTTATATTCAAGACTTATAGTATATTATTATATTATATTGATTATATTTATATTATATCATACTGATATTTAAGACTTATAGTATATTTATTATATTATATTGATTATATTTATATTATATCATACTTATATTCAAGACTTATAGTATATTATTATATTATATTGATTATATTTATATTATATCATACTTATATTTAAGACTTATAGTATATTTATTATATTATATTGATTATATTTATATTATATCATACTGATATTTAAGACTTATAGTATATTTATTATATTATATTGATTATATTTATATTATATCATACTTATATTCAAGACTTATAGTATATTATTATATTATATTGATTATATTTATATTATATCATACTTATATTCAAGACTTATAGTATATTTATTATATTATATTGATTATATTTATATTATATCATACTTATATTCAAGACTTATAGTATATTATTATATTATATTGATTATATTTATATTATATCATACTTATATTTAAGACTTAGCATCATATTTAAGACTGAATGATTTTATGGTCTTAAAACTGGTTTCAAAAGAAAAGTTAATTAACAATATGAACATAATTTTTTAATTAAATTACTATTAAAACACATTAAAGTATATCAAGAAATGTTTATTAATTGTGGAGTTGCAGGCTTGTAAACTTTGGAACTTTTTAAAAATAATTTTTGGCACATTTTATCATATTTCTAGTTTTAAAAAGACAATTCATTTATTATTATTAGTAATTTATTATAATTTATTATTGAACAACTTATTCTTCGAGACACAAAGACATTTCTATATGTAGAACTGAATCATATAACACTTTCAAAATTTAAGATACCAAAAGAAAATAATGTTAACTACTCAACAATTAGGACTGAAATACTGTACAGCATATCACAATATAGTTAGCAATATATATATATATATATATATATATATATATATATATATATATATATATATATATATATATATATATATAAAACATCTCATAGCTACAAAATAATTGGCACAAAAAAAAATAATCCTGAAGAAAATATAAATATCCCAAATATTTAAATATGTAGGTAGATATACAGTATAAAGAGAATATAGACCGATGTGTGTGAGAGAAAATAGAAGTAATAGAATTTAGATGGACACATGTAGCTGACCCTTAATGATTCAAACCGTTCAGTTACCAAACTGCTTTAAATCTGAACGCTGTTGTTGACACTTAAATAAAAAAAGATGAGGAAACATTGTGAAACAGATCTGAAATACTATTTCTGTGAGCCCTTGAATACTGAGTATGTTTACACTGTAAGCCAAACCCACAGAGAGAGCAGACTAGAGTTTTTTTTTCTGTAATGTAATGTAATGAAATGCATTGAGGTCAGACCAGCCCTCGTCTCGCCTCTGGGACTCCCAGAGCACAATGCTTTCCAGGTCAACAGGAACCAAAACCAGTAGTCAGTAAAACAGCGTGACAGCATGTCTTTTACAGCGAGGCATTTAAAAAATTCATAAAAGCGTGACTGACAGCTCTAGTTTTCAGCACTTTGTGGGTTCTCCTGAATTATATTTAAATCTGTCCCGCTGCGACACATTGGGTCCCATTCATGAAACATGAGCAGAACAAATATTAGTGTGAATTGTTCATAATGCTTTGCTGATGTAGGCCGAAATTTTTGGATTGATAAGAGCATTCGTATTTTCCAAATAAAGTTGAAATGAAAGCAACGTACACCTGCTTCCTATGAGTTCTAAATGCTTCTTCTGATTACACTATCATATATATATATGTGTGTGTTGTTGTTCTGCTGTGACGTCGCAAAACGGTTACTAAAATAGAAATTTTGCACATCACTCTAACAGATGATTAGGACAAAAATTACTTTCAACATGAAAAACATATTGCAGTGCCTTGTCGCATGTAGTTAGGACATGGCTCAAACAAACATGGCTGTCCAAACCTAAGCTCTGTATTGATTTATGTAATAATAACTGAATGATGATTTATTTATAATTTATTTATATAGTGTGGCAAGCCAGCGTCATGGTGGCGCAGTGGGTAGGACGATTGCTTCACAGCAAGAAGGTCGCTGGTTTGAGACCCGGCTGGGTCAGTTGGCATTTCTTTGTGGAGTTTGCATGTTCTCCCCGTGTACGTGTGGGTTTCCTCTGCGTGCTCCGGTTTCCTCCACAGTTCAAACACATGTGGTATAGATTAATTGAATAAACTAAATTGGCCATAGTGTATGTGTGTGAATGAGTGTGTATGGCGTACACACACATACACTATGGCCAATTTATGAGCCACACTGTATGGGTGTTTCCCAGTGCTGGGTTGTTTCTGGAAGGGCATCCGCTGCGTAAAACATATGCTGGATGATTTGGCAGTTCATTCCACTGTGGCAACCCCTGATAAATAAAGGGATTAAGCCAAACAAAATGAATGAATGAGTGTGGCAAGCCTACCAGTGTGGCATCAGTGTTGCCATGGAGACAGCTCCCTCATCACAGTCAGCACGCCCCATGTGCTGATCAGCAACACCTGAAGCCCTTCAGGAGAGAGGAAAATAAGCAGTGACAGAGGAAGAAACTCTTCTCTCTTCTCTCAAGCATGTCCACCATAACCACAAGTTAGTCTAGACTTCATCCAGCCATTTATTAATAGACATTTTTTTCTATAAGCTATATGCTTAATTAAAGATCTAGTAATTTATTACAGCTCAGATCAATCATTTGTTTAATTAAATGTGTAATAAGTGGGATAATGTACATTTAGCCAGTTGTTTTTGCAAAATAAAGCCCTTTATGCCATCCTTCTACTGCAAGAACAACTGGCTGGATGTACATTATCCCTTATATACAGTCATGCTTGAAATTGTTCATACGCCTGGGGTAAACTTCCTTGATAAAGGTTTTGTTCCGGCCCTCCAAATAGAGTGACCAAGACATCAAAAATAAATTTAGTTCAGTCAAAAAACGGCTACTATAGTTATGAAGTGACGTACTGCAGGAAGGGCATTTTTCAGTAAAATGTATGCCAGAATAATTGGCGGTTCATTCCACTGTGGCGATCCCTGATAAAGAGACAAAACTCAGACAAAACTGAATTATTACTTATTGGGCCTAAATCCTGTACACAGCAGATCTCACAACTCAACCTACAATTAGAGGGATACAAAGTTAGCGTTAGCTTTACCATAAAAGATCTGGGTGTCATATTAGACAGCAGTTTACCTTTTGAAAATCATATCTCCCATGTCACAAAAACTGCTTTCTTTCATCTGAGAAATATCGCTAAGTTACGAAGTATGCTATCCATCTCAGATGCAGAAAAGCTAGTTCATGCTTTTATGACTTCTAGGCTGGATTACTGTAATGCTCTGTTCGCTGGCTGCTCAGCATCCTCTAATAACAAACTTCAGCTAGTACAAAATGCAGCTGCCAGAGTTCTTACCAGGTCTAGAAAATATGATCATATCACCCCAATTTTATCCTCCTTACACTGGCTGCCTGTTAGGTTTCGTATTGAATTTAAAATAATGCTTCTTACCTATAAAGCTTTAAATAATCTAGCTCCTGTTTATCTAACCAATCTTCTGTCTCGCTACAATCCAACCCACTCTTTAAGATCTCAAAACTCAGGGCTTCTGGTAGAACCCAGAACAGCAAAGTCAAGTAAAGGAGGTCGAGCCTTCTCATTTATGGCTCCTAAACTCTGCAATAGCCTTCCTGATAATGTCCGAGGCTCAGACACACTCTCCCAGTTCAAAACTACATTAAAGACCTATCTTTTTAGCCAAGCATACACTCAGTGCAACCCCTTAGTGGTATGATACATGAATATGCTCCACACAGGTTTCTGCATCTCGTTTATATACACTATGAACAGCAGCTACGCTAATTCTTCTCTTTATTCTCTATTTTCACCTGGGGATACTCATCCCGAGACCCTCAGACTATGCAGCGCAACTGATTCGATCCAAGACCAGCGATGAGATGATCCCAAGGTTTCCATAATCCTGGACCAGGCCGTATCCTGAGCAGCTGCTGTGGTGGTCGTGTAGGAGTGGAGAGCTGATTCCTGTGATGCTCCAGGGACAGATGAGTCTTCGCTGAGGTCCAGCTTCCAGCCTCCGGCACCTAGACTGCAGCTCTGCACAAGACGTTTGGCCAGTGGAGAAATGGTCGTGCCCAACTGAGTCTGGTTTCTCTCGAGGTTTTTTAATTCTTCACTTTCGCCAATTGGTGAAGTTTTTTCCTCGCTGCTGTTGCCATTGGCTTGCATGGTTTGGGATCTGTAGAGCTGCGCATCGATGGATTTGCCCTTCAGTGTTGGACTCTCAGTAGTGATTATTAACCACACTGAACTGAGCTAAACTGAACAGAACTTAAACTCTGATAACTGAACTGACACTGTTTCAGTTCACTATGATCTTCTATGTGAAGCTGCTTTGACACAATCTACATTGTAAAAGCGCTATACAAATAAAGGTGAATTGAATTGAAAGAGACTAAATCAAAGTGAGTGAATGAATAAAACTTTAAAAGGAGTCCAGAGTATCCCACTGCATTCCTGGACAAGGAACTTATAGAGAACCTATATAGAATTAATAGGTGAGGATTATGCTACATGTTTAACCATCAAATTGAATGTTTAAAAAAAAATTGTGAATCATATTTAGGAGTTTTTGGGAAGGTCTGTTTTACGCACAAATTACTTAGAGCTCACCAGTGTATGAATGTTTCATGCATGAGGCGCATATGCTGCTTTATGGCTCATACAAAAGCACCATGCCTGGTCCAGTAATGTTATCCAAAGCACAAATCCCCACCCATCTGGGAAAGCCTGTCTTCAGTCTGTTATTCTACAGACATTTCTTTAATGCATTTGTTTGCAACACATTTCTAGGTAAAGGCGATGCTGAGAGCTATGGAGCCCCGGTGGGGGGTGGTGATTTACTGTTTTAATTCTCTCTCTATCACTGTTTCCCACAGCAATACCTATAATAATTCACCCTGCTGGGGTTTTTGGATGCAGACATCTAAAGATTGTGTCTGTGGATGATAAAGGAAGGATTAAATGTAGCACTCAACTAAAAAGGAGAAGAAAACAAACAGTGCATTAACTGAATAACCTTTATTTATTGTTTTTTTTTAGAGCATTGTCATTATACTGTTTGAAAAACGCAACAGGTTATAAAATAGATTTTTTTTCACTTCATATTCTTTGTATAATCTAAGACGAGATGTTTTTCTATTTTTCAATACCAAATAAGCATATTCTTTTTAGTTTAATCTCCTGTGTATTCATATTAGAGGTGTAACAATGGATCAATACATTGATTAAAAGACTCAGCAATTTAATATTTCAACGCTAGATACAAAAAATTGACACCTACGTACATTTCTAAGCACCTTAATATTGACAGCTGATTGGGAGTCAGCTTCAAAATAAAATTGGCTCTCTTGATTCTGAGGCATTGGGGCAACTAGAGGTTGAGTTCAATGGTTGGAATCAATTCCATCAAGGGAATCAATTGAAAAAAGAATTGATTCGTTGATTCTGAGGCGTTAGGAATTCAATTAGGAGTCAAATCCAAAGGTGTTAAGAAGAGTCCATCAAGAGGTGATGATTCTAACTGATTACGTATACCAATATGCATTTCTATGACAGCGAAATACGCAGAGATGGATAGTAATGAAGTAGAACTACTTCTCTACTGTACTTAAGTACTAAAAGGCTGTATCTGTACTCTACTGAAGTATTATTTTTTTCTCCTACTTCCACTTTTACTTCAGTACATATTTTAAATGAGTTTAATACTTTTACTCTGATTGATTTTTCATGTGCTACAGTTACACGTTACTATTATAAAGATGTTACGAATCTTTCCAAACTCACATTATCAATGCCAGAGCAGCAGATGGCTCTGTCACAGGTTTGAATAAGCTGGCTCGTCATCATTCAGACGATCAAAGAAGACAGCGCTGCCAGCCTGCATTGAGAGCACTTTAGTTTGTTTCCGACATGGAAAACCCAGAAATCCACCTTCGACTCCTTCACTTTCAACTGTTCGTGGCGATGAGGAAGAAGACCACCCATGACCCTATTTAGAGTTTGCATTTATCAGAGTGAAAGACAATTCATATAGAATGAAGTGCATACTCTGCCTCCCCAAAGATTGCGAAATAATGGCCTTCAAAAATTCACCATCGAATTTGAAGAAACATATCAAGGTAAGTTCAAAATAATATAATACACAAATCACAACAGTTTCATCGCTAGATAAGTTAACGTTAGCTATCCGCGGTTCATAACATGCTGCGATGTTCACTTAATGTTAACTAGCTGGGTATCATAAAGGCTGTGTCACGCTGAATGGTGTTTTTGACCCATCATATATATATATATATATATATATATATATATATATATATATATATATATATATATATATATATATATATATATATATATATATATAAATCGTAAACCATGTTTCTTTTCATTGGTTTTTATTTCATGGTTTCAAGCAAAGTCACAATGATGAGGTCATTGTGTAATTTCCAGTATGGTGATTGGCTGTCTATACACTCTCAGAAATAAAGGTACAAGAGCTGTCACTGGGGCAGTACCTTTTTAAAAGATACGTATTTGTACCTGAAGTGTCCATATTGGTACCTCAAAGGTACATTTTAGGTGCATTTGGGTACTGATATGTATCTTTGAGGTACCACTAAGGACTCTTTAGGTACAGATATGTACCTTTTGAAAAGGTACTGCCCCAGTGACAGCTCTCGTACCTTTATTTCTGAGAGTGTACCAACCAGTACAAAGTGACATCATAGAGTTTTCAGCATGTCTGTGCTTTAATTTATGAGGAAAAAACTTGCATTCATAGAACTTTCACATTCCACAAAAGGAATTCTTTACTGTAAAATGCTTTAGATTATTAAAATGTTCTTCCTTTAAATTAGATTTTCTCATTGTTTTTCCACCCTTCACTTGTTCCAAACCTGTGAAAATTTCTTTCTTTCTTCTGTAGAAGTGTAAAGTAAATAGTGAGTAAACTTTCAATTTTGAGATGATGCCAAACACAGAGCACTTCTAGAGGTATCCATGATCCTGGACCAGGCCGTATCCTGAGCAGATGCTGTGGTGCTCATGGAGGAGTGGAGTGCATGAGACTGATTCCTGAAAGACCCCAGTGACAGATGTGTCTCTGTATGGATCCTGTGGGCCAGCCTGAACACCCGCCAGTGACCTACTCACACCTCCAGCTTCTCTACGATGGATGTCCAGCATTCTTCAGCCTCCGGCGCCTAGACTGCAGCTCCATTCAAGAATTTTGGCCAGAGGAGAAATAGTCGTGCCCAACTGAGCCTGGTTTCTCTTGAGTTTTTTTTTACTCCTTCACTTTCGTCAATTGGTGAAGTTTGTTCTTTGCCACAGTGACCATTGGCTTGCTTGTTTTGGGACTTGTGTAGCTGCGCATGAACTTCAACTCTGAAAGCTGGACTGACACAGTTTCGATTTACTAGAACTTCTATGTTAAGCTGCTTTGACACAATCTATATCACAAAAAAGGGGGATAGAGATAAACATGAATTGAATTGAATTGAATTAAGATGAACTATCCCATTGACTGAAAGGTTCTTTGTGGAACTCAACATGGTTTTTCAATTACCTTTCTGTAAATACTTGCAATGAAATTTTTTTGCAAGTGCGCCGCAGAGAACACTTGATAAGTCAAGTTTATTTTCTCATATTTAAAATCTGTGAGCTAGAATCTGTGAGTCTCAGATTCCCAGTTTTTCACTGTATCTCCCAAGCCACTGGGGTTTCCTGACGGTGAACGATTGGACTGTCTATTGAAGAAAACAGCGAGCACGTTTTTGCAGAGCCATCACCAATTATCCCCGCTTGTGCTGATGTAACAGGAATCAATTTCACAGCCACGAGCTCCCAAGGGTCCCATCAGCCCATCGTCTTCCTGTCAGAGAGTGCGGAGCTAAATTTGCCTCTGGCACCATCGGAATACAAAGATTATTAAAGGCATTTATCATAGGAGAATCTAAAGCTTTCCACTTATTATGAAGTACAGTTCATATAACAGAGATCTGCGGGGCCTTGTGGGATGAAGATTCTCTTTTCCTGGGCTTTTCCAATCCTTGGCTGCGAGATGGAGCCCAGAAGGAGTTGTTTGCCTGAACGTGTACAGAAGGCTGGGCTTGAAGCACAGCACCAGGGGGAACTCATGGGTTTGCCCTCCAGCCAATGCTATATTTAGTATCGTCCACAGCAGTAAGTAGCACCATGAGCCTGGGTTGGTTTTCTGGGTAATTATGGTAGGTTTCTCAGAGGGCTCCGACATGCATCTAAAGAGTTGCATTCTGTCACACTAGCTGTTTCCTGCTGGAGTGCCATTTTATTTGGTGCAACAATGAAAAGGCTTGAGTCAGTGCTAAAAAAAACTGTTATTTTCAGAGCCGGTTTATAGCCGCTGACAGCGCGAGGACTGTGTAGCACGAAAGGGTGTGCAGAGCTGAATCCTTCAACTGTAATTGGGATGTCAAATCTTTTATTCACTTAATAGCTTTCAGAAACATTGTGATTTGCGCACATGGATCTTGCAGGATTGTCCGTAGTTGTGCAGTGTTAACCTTCATGAATGCAGTTTCCAATAAATGTACATTGTGATGGGAAGACATATTACATACACCAGCGCCTTTGCATTAACTTGCATAACTTTCACGTTACACAGGGAAACTCAGCATTTGCTTGCAAAACGTTTTGTGTTCAACTGTTTTGTCAGAAAACACAAGAGCATTGAAATCTACTTTTTTCTATCACCATATTCGTTAAAGCACTCTGTATGCTTCTATCGGCTCTAACCTTGCAGCACAGCATAACTTACAACAGCTAGCAGATGGAGAAAAAGCAATGCATGAAAGTTATTCATACAATAGGGGTATTTAAACTACATTGTAAAGGTCTGGTAATTATAGTTGGCCATGTATCGTGTTATATACGGGTTTCTATTTGCTTTCAAATTGTAAACTATGATGACGATTTTTATGTTCACTATAGTGAATCTGATTAATGTTAGCTCCACATCTAACTATCAGGTACCTGTAGTGTTACTGCGTTCGAGTAAAACATATACAAATAAAATGGACCAGGTGCTTTTTAAAATGAACGACGGTGAATGAAAGTCAAACCGGTGAGACGTCTGACAAAAACTGCCCTTCTGAATCAAATCAGCAGGATGCCCTTCTGGTGTTTTCACTTACTTCGGAGAAACTACTGACTACGCTTACATGGACAACTGGAGTCTATAGTTATTTGCCTTAATAGACAATAATATAATTCAGGTGTTTACGTGAAGTGCTTTCATGTAAGAGTTTCCTGTAATTTTAGGTGACTTTAACTGCAGTTCAGCAGTTTCACCTTTACTCATGAACATTTCATTCATGCCCCCGTGACAAACTGGAGTATTAGACGCAAATAAGGAGTAAGGACTGGTGAGAGTGTTATGAAATTTAATAACGCACGCTGAATGGATTGCATTTCGTGATGTGTGCGTGTCTGCGATCCTTTACTGACAGCCGCATGTGTGGATCTTGTCGGAAAATATGGCAACAAGTCCTACATGACGGTAATAGTTTAAATGCAGTTTTCACTTTTATAATGGCACGGGTGAAATTGGCCAAACTTGGTGGTCCTAAAAGGTTGAAAACTCCTTTAAAGTCACTTATCAATTGCTTTTCATTTGCGCGGTGGCACAGTGGGTAGTGCTGTCGCCTTACACCAAGAAGGTTGCTGGTTCAAGCCTCGGCTGGGTCAGTTGGCATTTCTATGTGGAGTTTGCATGTTCTCTCCGTGTTCGCATGGGTTTCCTCCGGGTGCTCCGGTTTCCCCCACAGTCCAAGACATGCGTTATAGGTAAATTGGGTAAGCTAAATTGTCCGTAGTGTATGTGTGAGAATGTGAGAGTGTATGGGTGTTTCCCAGTGCTGCAGCTGGAAGGGCATCCGCTGTGTAAAACATATGTTGGATAAGTTGGCGGTTCATTCCGCATGGCGACCCCAGATTAATAAAGGGACTAAAAAACTAAAAAGAAATTGAATGAATGAAGTTTGTTCCTCGCCACTGTCGCCATTGGCTTGCTTGGTTTGGGACTTGTGGAGCTGCGCATCGATAGATTTGCACTTCAGTGTTTGGATTCTCAGCAGTGAACTTTAAACCACACTGAACTGAATTAAACTGAACTTCAACTCTGAAAGCTGGACTGACACAGTTTCAATTTACTAGAACTTCTATGTTAAGCTGCTTTGACAATATCTACATTGTAAAAGCGTTATAAAAATAAAGATGAATTGAATAAAATGAAACACTATTGGCTGTTTTTTAAAAAGGGGAGGAGCTACTATTTGTCCCACCTTGTCTTCATGTTTCAGTATGCAAGCCTCAAAGCAATTCATTGGGCCTTTAAAGTCATTTTGGTTAACTTTGTGTAACTTTTCAATATTAAGATATGTTGGAGCAGTTGGACCCATAATTTAATTCAAAAGGTTAAAATTGCCATGAATCAGAAGTTAAGATTGTCCTTTTCCCCTCTGTCAAGACGTACATGCAGGAAATGGTCAAAACAGGGACAGTCAGAAGCATGAAGACAATCCAAAATTGTAAATAGAGTACAGGCGGATGGTCAGGACAGGTGGCAAATTGACAATAACAGTAAAACAAAGCAAAGGTCAAAAACACAGCAAGACAAGACGAGACAAGACGAGACAAGACGAGACGAGACGAGACAAGACAACACTTCGTAATGCTCACTTACGGTTAAACAAGACTCCGCAACAAAGTGTGTGTGCTGTGTTTAAAGTCAATTTGATTAGTCCTGAACAGCTTCAGTTGTGTGTGTTTGCAATCAGGGGTAATCTGAGCCAGGTGTGTGAGTGAAGTGCATGATGGGATCTGTAGTTCATTAAAGTGGCAGATTTGTAGTTCTCCAGTGATCCTCAAATGCTTGATCGCTGGTGATTGTGACACTGGTGCATGATTTCATCCTTTGGGAATTAAGATGGATGGTTAATTGACACATATTTTATACCCCAGGTCCCCCATGAATCTCCACCATTTCCACCACTGTATAATTATTTTTTCTTATTTATTTAATTATAAAAAAATTATTATTGTTTTTTTTTTTTTACAATTTTAAATGTAATATATTTACATACAAGAAATATATTACACATCACTATATACCTTTATGATATCCATATGTGTATATACATAAATATATGCGCAAATAATAATAATAATAGTATTAATAATAATAATAATAATGAATTGTATGAATTGTATTTTGCATATAATAATATTTAATATATGCAAAAAACAACATCTACAATGATAAGTGCTTATGTAGGGAATAAAGATCTCTGCTCTATTTTAAACAAGCACAAAGACATTTTTTTTTCATAGACCTATGGAGTGAAAAAGTGCACAAACTGCACAAAGGGAAATCTTTCTTTCGTTTTGGGTGTTTTTTTTTTGCACAATGAGAATCCTTGTATCTGCGTATTCTGTCGACTCGATTATAGTTTGAAATGCTCAGTGTTCGATTGTGCTAAAATAGACTTGAGGGCTTTCTAACTATGCTAGTTTGAATTGAACAGAGCCATTACACTCAACTGAATTGTTTGAGCATTATCTTTGAACACCGCAGAGACATCTTTGCATGTCCAATAGTCCACTTCACACCTAACTCATGTTCTCACTTCAGAATGTCTCGGGACTCTACATAACCATTGCCATACAGTATATTGGAATATGCGATTGAATGTTTTTAAGTACATTTTTACCCTGTGGTCTGCAGATAAAGCTTCACTATGCTTTGAGAAGATATCTACCTATATATATATATATATATATATATATATATATATATATTCCCCAGCATAAACCACGCCACACTTGTAGGGATGAAAGGGATGGTAAGGAAACAGTGGGATGGGGGGGTGGGGGTGGGGGGACTAAGAGGATAAACAGTAAACAGGTAGGTAGGTCGATCGGGCGACCTACGATGATGCCCAGAGACTCAGAGTGGGGGTACCATCTCTGTAATATTTTGGTAGAGTGAATGGACCTGCCGATTCAACCTAGGAGGGAAGAGAGGGTTATAGGATTGATATATGTATATTTTAATCTGTAATCTTGGAATTGGAATCATTGATGGCTCATTTGAAATGGCTCATTTGAATTCTGCCGAAGGCATTCAGGATATGTGTGCTACCCAAATAATGACTTTGAGAACGGGTTTCTCAAGCCAGGTGGCGCATTAGACTAGGGGCTTATCTCCTGTTTCCAAAATGCATCACAAACTGCTTGAGAAACTGTTCTGCTATGATAATTGGTGATGAAAATACATTAAGTTCAATAAGATGTACTTATTCAGTTAAACACTAATTTTGAACTGTAGGCCTACATAAGCTCGACACAGATTTTTAATTACCTTAATCTGACTAAAGTCATAACTGAACTAAACAGAAATGGAATTAAGACATGTGGAGTATGTATATATTAGTGGTATTATTGAAGTAAACACCGCAATCTAACTATTACCGTCATGTAGGACTTTTTGACATATTTTCCGACAAGATCCACACACACATGTCAGTAAAGGACCACACACACACACACACACGCACACCGCGAAATGCGGAAGTTTTTTCTTTCCATTAGGCAAGCGTTATTAAATTCCATAACACTCTTCCACCAGTCCTTACTCCTTATTTGCGTCTATAACCCCGGTTTGTCACAGGGGCATGAATGAAATGTTCATGAGTGAATGCGAAACTGCCGAACTGCAGTTAAAGTCACCAAAATTACAGGAAACTCTTAGATAAAAGCACTTCACGTAAACACCTTAATTATATTATTGTCTATTAAGGCAAATAACTATAGACTCCAGTTGTCCATGTAAGCGTAGTCAGTAGTTTCTCCGAAGTAAGTGAAAGATCCAGAAGGGCATCCTGCTGATTTGATTCAGAAAGGCACTTTTTTTGTCAGACGGCTCACCGGTTTGACTTTCATTCATCGTCGTTCATTTTAAAAAGCACCTGGTCCATTTTATTTGTATATGTTTTACTCGAATGCATTAACTCTACAGGTGCCTGATAGTTAGATGTGGAGCTAACATTAATCAGATTCACTCTAGTGAACTGCATCCATGTTAGCACGTCACGTTTGATGTGGTAATTTCACAGTAGGAATACACACAGGTTCGAAGACTCGTTCTCACCACCTACAGTACAATTCGGCATCCGCGCTAAAATATCAAGGTGAAAGTCATCATTGCTTGCGTAGAACAGACCCAGCTCCCAACTCCACTTTGAGAATAGATTAACGGCAATTTTTTTTTTCAATAACACCAATAATGGTCCAACATAATAGTTTCAGCAATTGAAGCTTGATTAGTCTGATTAATACTTAATATTATAGTTAACAAACTTATATGAATGCCAAATGGCAATATAAAGTATTTGAAAGAAAAAAGAGACATAAAAATTAAACACATTTTATCTTGTTGATAATTCAGTTTTCTTTCTTCTTCATTTGTTCAAAATGTGTTTATTGTTGTTTGTTTTTTTTTATTTTTTTATTTACTGGGCTTAAAAATAAAGTTCAAGATTTTTTTTATTATTTACATAAGATAATAGTTTTTTTTCCCAGGCCTATTTAGAACAAGAATCATTTGAAGGCATTTTTAAGGATCACAGTGCAGCTCGAAAATACTAATTAATTGTCATTTTAAAACATTGTCCTTTGCTATTGTTTTTATGCCACTGTTTTACCCTTATTTGTCCCCAATATGTTTTTAGTTATTTACAATTTGATGCAGTTTGGTACGGTCACTTATTCTTTTATTTATTTTTATGAGTACAGGTCAGAAAAAGCATTGTGCTTCATTTTTGCACAAATATATATGCTATGGACATTCATTTACCCATATTTAGTAATTATATTTTCACAAACATTATTTAAAACATTTAAATTAAACAGATTTAAATAATTTAACGTTTAATGTACTACCTGTGTATATAAAATCCTACATTTTAATTTTAACTCCATGCAAACAACAAAATGAAACGTCTCATTTTTAAAAACGGTAAAAAATTAAGGCCTCCACACAATTCATTCATGTTATCCAAACACAAATTAAGTTAGCTGTTTTTATCAATTTAAGTGGACTGAACATAAAACAATGAAGTTGTCCCAAAAATGCAAGATACACTGAAAAAAGTGTTGCATGCAAAATTGTTGCAAACCATTTGTTTGTGTTGAATTTAAACAAACAAATTAAATTGAGCAATATTCAACTTAATTTGTTTGTTTAAATTCAACACAAATAAATTGTTTACAACCACTTAACGTAAAAAAATTGAGTAAATCCAAGGAATCATCTTTGAATATTTTTTTTCAGTGTAGAAATGGATTTTCCAGCTTATTTTTGATAGTTTGAACAAGCAGCAAAAAATGTCTTTGAGTGAAGAGATAGTTAAGTTCTGTCATCATTTATTCATCCTGTACCTGTTCCAAACATGTTTGATTTTCTTTATATTTTTAAACACAAAGGAAAATACTGATTAATGTTTGGGAAAAAAGCAACCATTGACTACCATAGTATTTTTTGTTCCTACTATGGATGTCAACGTTTAGAACCACTTGAGTGAGAGGAAATAATGCGGAAATTAAAATTTTTGGTTGAACTATTCCTTAAACCCAAAAGCATGCAATATATTCATTTGACGTTAGGATGATCTGTTATACCAACACAATCTCACGGCAATTCGTAACTTTTTGATTTAGTGGCTAATTCGTACGATCTAATTCGTACAATTTAGTACGATTTGCTCATCCACCAATGACGGTTGGGTTTAGGGGTGGGGTTAGGTGCCACGCCTCCTTTTTAAAATCGTACAATTTCGTACGACTTAACTCGTACGAATTAGCCACTAAACTGTCAAAACGTAAAATACTTACGTTTTCTTGTGAGATCAGTCTGGTTATACGGTGATAATGAAAATTATGAAACCCGTTTTAAATTTATAGCTAACAATTTCAAGCTTTGCAGGCTTTATTTTCCATATAGCTTTCCCAGCAGTGCGAATGCTAATAATGATGAAGTGTTTGGAAGGAGTCAGCAGTGATCAGCATCACTTTTTTTATTGTGTTCTCTCTTCTGTAACAGTTCTGCTCAATAAAATTAAAATTACTTGTGAACAAGCCCCCTGTAATCATCTAGCTGTTTTAGCGCCATTATTTCCCTTACTCCCTTATCAAAGCTCCTCTAGTCCTCTTCTCTCCTGCTCTCATTTAGATAAACATTGATTTACATTGCATCTCTGAATGTTGTTATACTCTTAAATCACTATTAAGCGTCAACTCTTCGTAAATACACATCGAAGTGAAAGTCATTTGTGTGTGGATTTAGATAAATGCATGTGAGCTTGCAAATTTGAGACATTCAAAAGAATATTAGTTTGGTATCACATGCTACAAGCCAAAATCTTTTCTGCAGTCCAATAATACTGAACTATTGCTTTTGTTATGGCTTTTGACCACAAAATTTCAGTTTAGTCAAGCTAGCTAGCATATACCACGGCTGTAGCCAGCAGATAATATATTGTGCAAATGGATCAGTGATGAAGTACAACTAAAAGATTAAATGAATATTAAACAC
Source organism: Danio aesculapii (assembly GCF_903798145.1). Taxonomy (NCBI): domain Eukaryota; kingdom Metazoa; phylum Chordata; class Actinopteri; order Cypriniformes; family Danionidae; genus Danio; species Danio aesculapii. Next base: position 5,611,746 of record NC_079454.1, read on the forward strand.
AAACTTGGGTGACGCAGTGGCGCAGTAGGTAGTGCTGTGGCCTCACAGCAAGAAGGTCGCTGGTTCGAGCCTCGGCTCAGTTGGTGTTTCTGTGTGGAGTTTGCATGTTCTCCCTGCGTTTGCGTGGGTTTCCTCCGGGTGCTCCGGTTTCCCCCACAGTCCAAAGACATGCGGTACAGGTGAATTGGGTAGGCTTTATTTTATACTCTTTATAGAATTTATACTCAAGTAAAAGTACAAGTAGTTGCGGAAATTTTTACTCAAGCAAAAGTAACAATCTTAAAAGTTAGTTGAATAAGAGTAAAAATAAAAGTTACTAGTTACTTTTCATTATATATATATATATATATATATATATATATATATATATATATATATATATATATATATATATATATATATAGTCAGTTGAGGTCAAAATTATTTGCCCTCGTGTGAATTTCTATTTCAAGTATTCTTTCACAAATGATGTTTTGTCTTCTTTCACAAATATTTTTTCTTTTGGAGAAAGTCTTATTTGTTGTTTTTTTTTAGCTAAAAGCAGTTTTAATTATTCAAATTAGTCAAAACTATTAGCCCCCTTAAGCAATAAGGGTTGCAATTCTTTTGATTGTTTACAGAACAAACCAGCATTAATGATTTGCCTAATTACCCCAAATTACCGAATTAACCTATTTAAGCCTTTAAATGTCACTTTAAGCTGAATACTAGTATCTTGAAAGATCTAGTAAAATATCATGTGCTGTCATCATGGCAAAGATGTGTTCATAAAATCTTCTTTCAGTTAAACCGAATTTGAGTAAAAATATACAGGAGGGAATTATAAATATATATATATATATATATATATATATATATATATATATATATATATATATATATATATATATATATATATATATATATATATATATATATATAATTTTAAGGGGAACACTTTTGTACTTTTTTTAGGTACCAATATGTACCCTTGAGGTATTAATATGGACCTTTTAGGTACAAATTTAAATCTTTTGGAAAGGTACCACCCCGGTGACAGCTTCTGGACCTTTATTTCTGAGAGTGTAGCACTACTTTGAATTACAGCATGCAAATGTTATAAAGATTTTGTAACTACTAGAAACAAGAATGTAACACGCACCAATTCACAGCATGCAAATGTTACCTCTTGTTTATCGATGAAATTGGTGAATGAATGTCTCACTTTCTTCTGTAAACTCTTCTGTTTTTGATGACTGGACATCTCTAATTTTACAGTAATTTGCCAGACTACTTTGGTTTACTACAAATAGTTTTGTTACTAATAAAACCAGCCCAATCTCATAAGGAAACTTAACTATTTCACGTATATTGACAGAAAAGTGGCTAATTTGTATAAATTAGTATGATTACACTCTGTTACGAACCCTTTTTTTTTTTATCAACACAAAAGAATTAATCCTTAAAGGGAATGCAACATAATGAGTACACACGAACTAAGTGGTCTAAATGAATAAATTAGAACCAAAACAAAGAAATCATGTGTAACAATTACACTGAAAAAAAGTGTTGCATGCAAAACTGTTGCAAACTATTCGTGTTGAATTTAAACAAACAAATTAAATTGAGCAATGTTCAACTTAATTTGTTTGTTTAAATTCAGCCAAAATAAATTGTTTACAACAACTTAACGTAAAACAATTGTGTAAATCCAAGGAATCATCTTTGAATAATTTTTTTCAGTGTAAGAAAGAATGAATAAAGAATCAAAAACTCACGTTTTCCAACAAATATACAACAATATACAACAAAGACTAAACAACCCAACAATTAACAAAGCAGATCAAATTAAGACTTAAGGGAATCAAACCAGTAAATTAAAGAAACTAAAAGCTTGATGGCTGGCTGTGGTCTCCACTCTCTCTCCACTCAACGTTGGTCCATATTTATAGGCAATTTTCAATGAGCGCAACTCACCGCGGGTGCGAAAAGGCGGACTCTAGGAAACAAACAGTGAGTGACGTCATGACACACACGCAATTCAATTCAATTCAATTCAATTCACCTTTATTTGTATAGCGCTTTTACAATGTAGATTGTGTCAAAGCAGCTTCACATAAAGGGTCATAGTAAATTGGAACAGTGTAGTTCAGTTTGTAGTGTTTAAGTTCAGTTCAGTTGAGTTCAGTTCAGTGTGGTTTAATAATCACTACTGAGAGTCCAAACACTGAAGAGCAAATCCAACGATGCGCAGCTCTATAGATCCCGAACCATGCAAGCTAGTGGCGACAGTGGAGAGGGAAAAAAACTTCACTAAATGGCGGAAGTGAAGAAAAAAAACCATGAGAAAAACCAGGCTCAGTTGGGCACGATCATTTTAATTTCTCCGATTGCCAAACGTCTTGTGCAGAGCTGCAGTCTCAGCGGCGGAGGCTGGAAGCTGGCCTCAGCGAAGACTCGTCTGTCTCTGGAGCGTCACAGGAATCAGTCTCATGTTCTCCACTCTTCCATGACCATCACAGTAGCTGCTCAGGATACGGCCTGGTCCAGGATATGGAAACCTTGGGATCATCTCGTCGTTGGTCTTGGATCGAATCAGTGACTCTGCATAGTCTGAGGGCCTCGGGAAGAGTATCCCCAGGTGGAAATGGAGAATAAAGAAGATAATTAGCGTAGCTGATGTTCATAGTGTATATCAACAAGATGCAGAACCTGTGTTCACGCAAGCACAAACACAGACAGACAACAGCCGTAACACACTCCTATGAAAATCTATGAGTTTTATAAGAAGGCATTCCCCCCAAACCCCACCCCTAACCCTACCCCTCATTGCGGGAAGAGAAATTCAAACTAAAATGTATGAATGAGATTGTACAATTTAATGCGAAGAAGCCACTACACTGTAAAAAAAGAACTTCTTACTGCCTTAAATTGTTTAATTTAGTCAAAGGAGTTTTTTGAGTCATCCAAACTTACATTAGTCAAACTGGCTTAAAAAATAAAGTTAAACCTTATATAACAAAATATGTTTATTGAATAGAAAACTGATGAACACAGTAAAATAATTGAAAGTAACATAAAAACATTTATTGTCATGCCCTTTATTGTCAAAAAAATATATGTGCTGTTTGCTTAAACTACTTTCTTAAAATGAGCTGAAACAATACAATTCTTGAGCTTTGTAGTAGCAACTTAATAGTTTTATGTTCAATCCACTTAAATTTGAAAACTTTAAATTTGAACTTCATGTTTTTGGACACAAATTGATTTTGTGGCATTTTTACAATGTGACATTTTGACATATCATTTAGAGAGTATATCAAAAACGTATGAATTGCCATGGAAAACAAATCTCTGAAGGCCTCAAAATTAAGTTAAAGTAACATAAAAACTTTTGTTATCATGACTGTTTTGTCATATAATGTTTTACAGTGTAAATCAAGATGTTGGATGATGTGCTTTGATGGGATTCTGCTGAATAAAACAGATTTCTTTAGGCCCTAAAAGTGCATGGGCTCTTACAATAGAGTCATCCTGACTTTCCCCCACACTAAAAAAAAAAGGATTTTGCTGCTTGTTCAAACTACTTATATAAAATGAGGTGAAGCAACACAATTTTTGAATTTTTTTTGGGACAACTTAATTGTTTTATGTTTAATCCACTTAAATTTGTTAACTTAATTTGTGTTGGGACAACATGAATGAATTATGTGGAACCCAGATTTTTTTTTACAGTGCATTTGGTGGCTCCTGGGCTCATCAGAGGCTCTGTTTTAGTTCAGATCATTTGTTCGGTCTGCATCTGGGCTGTTTTTTGCATGAGAAACTTCACAGATGTATCATCGCAGAGGGCCATCTTTCATTGTGTTGAACTTTTGGTACATTTATTAGCCACAGAAGCAGCCTAATTAAAACTAGTCATCAGTAACTCATTGCTTTGCCCTCAAACAGACGAAAGAGGAGCGCCGATAATGTGGTGATATTATCAGGAAATAATGAATTTCCCTTTTTGCACACCTAAACAACAAACATTTTTAACATTCGCCTGTGTGACAGACGCCCTTATACTGAATGAAAATGTTGCTCTCAGCGTTAAAAGTGGGTCCCTGCGAGGTTATCTGCTTATTTGTGATCAATGTGTGGTAGGAAGCATTGGCCTGGAAGAAAGAAGTTGAAAAACACACACACACACCCTGTTGAGCTATCAATAGATGTCCTAATTAAGGGCAAACTTCTAAAGCAATTTTCCCCTGTGACCTCACAAACATCACTTCATGAAAATGAGCTGGATTAAGTATGTTAATTAAGTAATTCATTCATAAAATTGATCTACGTGTGTTTGGCTATACAATAAATATTTATTAAATAGCATGAATATCATATATGACTAATATAGTCTTGCTAATCTCTGAATTTTCTTGGCACACTTTGGGCCCATTAGTACCAATTGAGCATTGTGTCAGCACCACAGCCTACCTGAGTATTGTTGCTGACCATGTCCATCCCTTTATGACCACAGTGTACTCATCTTCTGATGGCTGCTTCCAGCAGGATAATGCGCCATGTCATAAAGCGCGAATCATCTCAGACTGGTTTCTTGAACATGACAATGAGTTCACTGTACTCAAATGGCCTCCACAGTCACCATATCTCAATCCAATAGAGAGATTCACATCATGGATGTGCAGCCGACAAATCTGAAGCAACTGCGTGATGCTATCATGTCAATATGGAGCAAAATCTCTGAGGAATATTTCCAATACCTTGTTGAATCTATGTCACGAAGGATTAAGGCAGTTCTGAAGGCAAAAGGGGTCCAATCCGGTACTAGTAAGGTGTACCTAATAAAGTGAGTGTACATTTTGATATATTTTGGTGCCATAGACAAAACAATGATGATCATGACATTAATTATCTCCACGTTCTGTGACAGTAGCATAATAATTTGATGGTATTTCTTTACATTTAGTTGTTAGTCTAGTGCATGTCAAGCTAAAATTCATAAAAAATTATTAAACACTTCAATAAATCATGTGGAGTATAAGTTGACATTCGTTTTTATATACACCAAATTCTATTATTGAGAATTGTTAAACAAACATACAAAAAAAGTTGCATATTGGTGCATGAAACACAACTACTGTAAACAAATGTCTGTTAGTTAACAGGTTACAGTATATATTTTATGATTCTTTTTTTTAAATATGATTTTTTTTTTATTGCGGTAGTAAATGGCTCTATGGGACTTTTATTTCAGCTCTGTTGATTTTTAAAAAAGTTGAACAAAGTGACTTTTATTGACACTTTAGTAGTTTAAAACAATATATTGTATAAGTAAGAATATATAGAGAATTAAACCTGTATAATAACAGGATAAGTCAACATAGGCTCATTCTGAAAACGTAGCCCTATATACATGTCTGGAGAACACGAATTATGTGGCCTGAAGTACGTATGGCTGCATTTGGTCTTTAAATGAATGCTTTTTGTGTTTACCAGTTGACCGCTTACCTCCATATAGACTGCTTTCTCGCTGTTACCTGTGTGAGCAGTGAGCTCGCCATGCATGTTGACGGATTTAAGACGCAGTTAGAAGTTGACCATGACGATGGGGTTTGAATCTGGTGAAGAACGGTTCCAGACAAAAAAACAGAAGCCCCCCCAAAAAAAATAAACAAGTAAATAACTTTGTGTAATAATAAAATTGTGGTAAAAATCAGGCTGGGGCTTTTTTTCTAGACTGCTTTTGAAAACTGTCGGTTGAGTTTAGGGAAGTGGGTAGGTGGGTCAATCGGTGCTTTTAAAACACTATCGGTTGAGTTTAGGGAAGGAGGAGGGTGGGTCAGTTAGTAGTCAGTCAATCAGTCAGTCAACAGCGGCCTCTGGTGGATTTACATGAGAACAGCAGGCGTGATTGGCACTTGCGAGAGAAATTTAAGAACTGAAAAAGCGTACACAGCTGCCTCTGGTGAATTCACAAAAACTGCAAAAAACGTAGCTCCTGGGACGTATTTGGTGCTCTCCAGAAAAATATTTAGGGGTACGTTTTCAGAATTAGTCTGGAATAGGTTCTGGTTGATGATAACAAGTTTTTTTTGTGCTGTAATTTACAAAACCAAACCAGAGAATATATGTCTTAAGTATTAAAAATGTCAATAAAAGTTCCTTTTTCAAACCTTTTAACATTTGACGATGTCGGAGGAAAGATCAAGGTCCAATATGCCTTTAAAAAGCATAAATCAATAACAAAACAAAACATGGTTTACAAAATATGGAAAACTGTTAAATTTCTGATATTTTTTGTGTATTTTTAGTGTATCTGTAGCCATTAGCGCAATTTTTAGATACCCAGAGGTTTTCATATGCTGGCTACAGCCATTCAAATTTGACTCTATTGACCTTATTCATCAATGTGAAAGTGCGCTCGATTTTGCGATTGTTTAAGAACTTCCGATTCAGCTGCCTATGGGAGAAATGATGACTAGGAATAATAAGCAGCAGAAAACGGTCAAACAACTTGCTCTACAAATAAGTGTGTTCCTGACTATGCCAATAAAGCAGAATAATATAGTAAGAAAATATCCGTTTGCAACATCAAGAAGCGTAACAAGCTGTTTTTAATGTCTAAAAATGAATGGAAGTGAATGAGATCGGAAGTCTCAAGCCAAAAAGATTCAAATGGCTGCGCCCGCTCGTACATGAAGAATAAGGTGAATACAGTATGTCTGTTTTAACAAATTGAATCATTATATATTAAAACATAACAGCTTAACTCTATTTTCAAAAGTATGCTGTTCATTTGTTTTTATTATTTAAAATCTTTTTATAAGTGACATCAAGTTACAACAATACATTTGATTCCATTGATAGGCTTAAGGGTCATCCAACACAATCTCATGGTAATTCGTAACTTTTTGATTTAGTGGCTAATTCGTATGAATTCGTGCGATCTAATTCGTACGATTTAGTACGATTTGCCCATCCCCCAATGACGGTTGGGTTTAGGGGTGGGGTTAGGTGCCACGCCTCCTTTTTAAAATCATACAATTACGTACGACTGAACTCATATGAATTCGTACGAATTAGCCACTAAACTGACAAAACGTAAAATACTTACGTTTTCTCGTGAGATCAGGCTGGGTCCTCACATCAACAAACCCAGAAATACTGACAAACTTTACAAATGAACTGGGATGCTAGTTATACTGTATGACAACTAAACGGGAGGTTTGGTAAAGCAGAGCACTTTTTGTTCTGCTTCCCTTGAATCCACAAAAAAAAAACTATGCAGTTATGTTTGCTTCAGTCTTCCCAATAGTTCTGCCTCCACATAAATTATTTTCTAGATCTGCCTCTGGGAATATGGTATTTTTTATGCCATCACAATGATGCGCCACTGTAAATCGGTATTTAATAAACCAGTGATGGGGTGAAAATGCTCTATATAAGAGCAGCAATTGCCACCTCATGCCACCCTGGAAGATCTGCCCCTGGGTATAAAGTCAGAATAATAAAGTTCAAAGTCTCTAATAATTATTTTTTAAAGCTATTTTATTCAAGTAGCTATGATTTACATCTATAAAAATGCCTGTCCACCAAATCATATCATAATGAGGACACCCACACACCCTCAAGGTTCAGGAGTTGCTTAAAATATAAGATTACTTAAAATTTTTAAGACATTTATTCATGAAATTGAACTTTATGCATAAATTATATTTAATATTAGTTAAAAAAATAATCACGATAATATGACAATATCACAATTTTGCTGCATGACAATTGTGAAAGCAAAAATATGTCTGTGTTTAAACAGTTGAAGTCAGAATTATTAGCCCCCCTGTTTATTTTTTTCCCCAATTTCTGTTTAACTTAAACATAATAGTTTTAATAACTCATTTCTAATAACTGATTTATTTTATCTTTGTCATGATGACAGTAAATAATATTTGACTTGATATTTTTCAAGACACTTGTATACAGCTTAAAGTGTCATTTAAAGGCTTAACTAGGGTAATTAGGTTAACTAGGCAGGTTAGGGTAATTAGGCAAGTTATTGTGTAACGATGGTTTATTCTGTAGAATATTGGAAAAAAAATGTGTTTAAAGGGGCTCATAATTTGGACCTTAAAATGTTTACAAAAAAAATTAAAACTGCTTTTTTTCTAGCCGAAATAAAACAAATAAGACTTTCTCCAGAAGAAAAAATATTATCAGACATACTGTGAAAATTTCCGTGCTCTGTTAAACATCATTTGGGAAATATTTAAAAAAGAAGAAAATATCAAAGGGGGGGCTAATAATTCTGACTTCAACTGTGTATACAGAGAAAAAACGCCATTTTAGCCATTTTTAACCCAAATGTTCTTATTTAGTCTAATTAAATAGTCAGAAGTGCCAATTTCTTATTTAAACATTTAAAAATGTTTTGTCATTGCTTTTGTCTGTGACAATAATACTTTCATAATAAAAAAGAAACTATCAAAACCTACAAATAACCTAAAATACTATTTATGTTTAAACATTGCAAACATCACATTTTACAAATTTAATCCAGCACATTTTATTGTTTTCCATTTGAGATTTGGGGGCAAAATCCATTAGGATTGGTTGATTTTAATATGCCACCAACAGGAGAAAAAATTATTCAGGTTGAGACCTTTGTTGTTTCCCTTAAAAGCAATATAGTTTCCATTTGGAACGTTAAAATCACTACAAATTATTTGATGGTTTCAACTGTTGTTGTTTTTTTCAGTAGCAGTGTAAAATCCTCTCTCATTTTCTGTTAGTAAACTCAACTGGATTCTAGGTGGAAAAACTTCCACATACGTAAATGCCAGACAATGGACTGAATGATTCAGTGGCCTAAATATTGAGCTGCTAATGCAAACGGTGGGCAGTGATTGGGGCTAAACGCTTTAAAAACTGGGTTTCTGGCTCATTCGCTTGTGCAGCCATCAGATCCTGTAGGACATTTCCAACCTGCGGCTTCAGCCAACAGGATTTACCAGGCTCCCCCGCTGTGATGGATCCCGTTTGCGGCGTGTACCACCAGCTCCAGCTGAGGAGACGATCATGCAGCTCCACAACCTCATCCAACTCGTCCACCTCACCCCAGATCTTCTATTCATCCCGGGGTTGTGTAGGCTGGTACCTGGCAGCTGGAAACACAAGCTGGGCATCCCGCAGTCTCACCTCCAGTCCCAGCGGAAGAAGCACCAGCAACAGCAGCGGCTCACGCGGCTCCTCCAGTTGGGACAGCACCAGCAGCTCGGAGGCGACCACATGCTTGAAGCTCAACACCAGCAGATATTATGAAGCAGAGCAATGCGGAGAGTCATTGAGAAGCCTCAAACTCAAAAGCTTCCAGCAGGGGGCGCTACTGAGCAGTGAAAGAATGGGAGTCAATGTGACCTCCAGTCAGGCCGTGTCGCATCCGGCGGTGTTACAGCATCAGCTGGAGCTAAAAATCGAAGCCAAACTGAAGTTCTCCCAGTTCCTGGATGAAGTGAGCACCCGAGTTCTTCGTCCCGCCAATCTGTTTGTGTCGTCCAGGCAAACCGTGTCTTCTAGATCCAGCTCTTCAATCTCTAATCGCAGCAAGACACCAGAACCTCAGACTGAGGATTCAGCAGGCCTTTCACAGAGCGTCCAATCAGTGGAGGATATGCAGGAAGATCAAGGCGCACCAGAGACTGTAGGAAAAGCCTACCTGGAGACTGATATTGACTGTGTGCGAAGGGAGGATGAGATAAAGGAAGTTAAAATAAAGAAAGAGACAGCCATCATCTTTGAGAGCAGTGAGAGGAATGAGGTTAAGACACCAGAATGTCATCTAAACCTCATCCAGAGGATGAGACCCGTGAGTGCACTGCACTATAGGGAGGAAAGCCCTTCTAGATACCCATACAGATCTGTTTCTCTGCCCCGGGACATTAATATGGTAAGGAACTTTTCATTTCATTATTACTTTTTTATTTTTATAGTTACACTGCATTTTGATCATCACAGAGGTCAAAGAGATCAGGGTATTCGCATCACATTAAGTTTACAAAAGTGAGTTTCAATGAGTCATTGAATTTACTATATTTGTGTAAGGTATGCGGTTGCAATTTAGTAATGTTCAACTTCAACACAGTGACACAGTGGGTTAGCGCTGTCGCCTCTCAGCAAGAAGGTCGCTGGTTCGAGCCCCGGCTGGGTCAGTTGCCATTTCTGTGTCATTTCTGCCCGATTCAAAGTTAATAAACTACATTTGGACCCTCACCTCTATTGTCACTTCGACTTCCTATGTTACATTAACAACATAACCTCAAGTGATTTTAGATTTCATTTCTCCAATGTCTCCAATTTTCCAACATAGCATAACTTCCACAATCTCTTCAGAGGTTTGCAAGAACAACCTCTAAGCATTATGTTTCCCTGTAGGTACTTCTGCCATCCAAAACAGAAGAAAAAACCTTTTTAACAACTATCTCGGCAGACATTTCAGAGATACAAAGGCTGTGTAGGATGCACTATCATACAAATCGTAACAGTAGTAAACAATACAGTCTGTCCCTGACTCATAAATATATCAGAAGGCATTGCTATTGAATCAAGCGTTTAGTCAAGCTGAGCCCTGGAAGGATGAGAGTATCACAACTGAACCAGCGCACTTTATTATCCACGTTAAACTAAAACCCAGGCACATACCATAGAGAGTGTTTCTAGAACACAGCATCCTCCCTTATGCTCTCGTTGCATGCATCGATAGTAGTATAATAAAGTGTAAACGAGATGTCAGCATAGTCCTAGTCTGTTATTGTGTGTTTACAGTTGAAGACACTGTATGCGTGAACGAAAATCAGATCAATAACTAATCCAGCACAAAGGGAGCCAAGTTTCTCATTAGTCTGTATGGACCATATACAGTATCTGCCAACTAATTGGATCGATTGTAGTTTTACGTAACAGTATAGTGTTGATAAACATGTGTGCGGTTATATCATGTCGAGCTGATTGGCTGTGATTGTGCACTTTTCGAACGCCTAATGGGATGTTATTCTGCAGGTGTCATTATTCCAGATGTGAACCTGTTAGCTTTTAAGTGCTTTAAACATGTTTACCTGTTCCATTCGCGAAGCATTCATTTGTAGAACACACACAAAAATCGTTGCCTTAATTTATTATCTGATTAAAATTCAGTCTTTGCCGTCACCTTAGCAACTGCTTGAAAAAAAGGTGGGCGGTGAGGGGGCAGAGAGACAAGTCTGTGTGCCTGAGAACAGAAAGAGAGAGAGAGATGTGAGTGTGTGTGTGTGTGTGTGAAGAGAGAGAGAGAGAAAGAGAGTATTTGTGTATGTGTGTGTGTGCCTGTCAAATGAAACTCGCAGTGCTCCCTTGCCATTTGTCGGAAAGTGAGATTTCCAGTCGTTGCCAGAAACAATCTTCATTGGAAAGAGGAGGCTGATCTTTATATTAGTTGATTGAGTCAGTTTCCTGCTTTAATGGACACAGCAGATATAATAAGTGAACCTTCACGCCATCCACTTCAGTGCTAGATTTTCAGAGGAACATCTCTAAAACAGAACCTCTTAATCGGAAATGTATAGGTGATTATAGTTTTATTTTGTAGCTGTTGTAGTAGTAGTACACATTTATTTTATCACAGTATAGTATTGATTCATTGTGTGTATATCCTAGGGCTTCTAACACTGCTCTTAACTCCTGATTATTGTCCATCCAAAAACAGTAATTTAACCTTTTGTGAAGCAATAGTCACACTTGTATTTTTACTTTGCTACTGTGCTTAAAGGGTTTGTTCACACATAAATGAAAATTCTGTTATTAATAACTCACCCTCATGTCATTCCAAAACCAACCCAGGCTCATTCTGATCAAGTTCCCCTACACACATTTCTGGAGAGCGCCAAATACGTCCCAGGAAATAACGTCTACATTTTCTGCAGTTTTTGCTAATCCACCAGAGGGCGCTGTATACGTAATTCTCAAATTTCTCTCGCGAGAGCCATTCATGCTTCCTCCTCTTGTGTACATCTACCAGAGAGCGCTGTCGACTGACTGACTGACCAACCGACCGATCCCCTCACTCACCCCTTTCCTTAAACCCAACCGATAGTGTTTTAAAGAGCATCGACTGACCAGTGCCCACCAGGGCTGGAGTGGGACTCCTTTTCAGCCCTGGAGTTTTAAGCCTTAAACCGGCCCACCTCAGTTCAAGACTGACTATATTAAAATAAGGTCATTTCCAATTCTACCCCCATTTCACCAGTGTAAGTACGTGCGATTTAAACTGTTGCCTCGTTTACTGTAGCTTGCAAATGATGCATTTAGTTGTGTTTTGTTACTTGTAACCGCGTGTACTGTATGAGGTTAACTCTATATATTCTCATATTGCGTGTAAAGCCACGTTGAAAACGCGACGCGTGCCGCTTTGTTTACGGATAGTCAGCTATGTGTGTGTGTCTCCTCTGAGGACGGTCGTTTGTGTGAGTGTCTCCTCTTAGGAGGTTAATGTGTGTGTGTGTGTCCTCTGAATAGGGTAAAGCTCTAGGCAAAGGGTGATCACGCCGCCCTCAACCCGATAGTGAAAACGAAAGGGACCAGTTTGTAAAGTGAGGACCGGGGGGTGGGGGGGGGGGTCGCGGATGTAACTGAGGACGCGGAGGGTGCGGGAGGTGTCGCCGCCGCGCCGTCTCTATTGTGGACGCGCCGGCCCTGTGTGTGTGTGCGTTTGTGTGTGTGAAAAGAGCAAGTAGACTGCTAGATCTCCTCGCCAGTTCTTGAACTTTTTGCTTGATAAAATAGTTAGTCGTCAGTATTTTCTAGTCCATCGTCTGTATTTACATTCACCCACTGGCAGCCAAAATCCACTTTGAAGCGTGTGTGCACTGTGACTACTTTTATATCGTTGATTAGCTGCTGGGCATTTCACTCTGTCTCTCCCTGAAGCCTGTCAGTGTCCTCGACCAATCGCAGCAGGCTGTCATCGGTCCAATCAGCGCAAATTAGCTTCGCGCTGAGGAGGGGTTTGGGTACAAATGAATCGCTGAACGATTCATATGGGAGTCGCTGGAATAATTAGGTAAAAATAAATGCAGATTATAAGACCATCAAAGTGTTTTTTGACCTTGCATGCATATTAGACTGTTGTTGGAGACCCTTACAACCTAAATATGACCCTATTTCATGTATAATATGGGCTCTTTAATATTAATTATTCGAATTCTTATATTCACTAAGGTGCCGCTGTTTAGGGTCGAATGACAGTTACGTCATCATTAACTTGCAGGCTGCATTTTGCTCACTGCAGGAAAATAAATAAAAAGAGATTTCCAGTCGTTGTCAGAAACAATCTTCATTGGAAAAAGGAGGCTGATCTTTATATTAGTTGATCGAGTCAGTTTCCTGCTATAATGGACACAGCAGATATAATAAGTGAACCTTCACGCCATCCACTTCAGTGCTAGATTTTCAGAGGAACATCTCTAAAACAGAACCTCTTGATCGGAAATGTATAGGTGATTATAGTTATATTTTGTAGCTGTTGTAGTAGTAGTACGCATTTATTTTATCACAGTATAGTATTGATTCATTGTGTGTATATCCTAGGGCTTCTAACACTGCTCTTAACTCCTGATTATTGTCCATCCAAAAACAGTAATTTAACCTTTTGTGAAGTAATAGTCACACTTGTATTTTTACTTTGCTACTGTGCTTAAAGGGTTTGTTCACACATAAATGAAAATTCTGTTATTAATAACTCACCCTCTGAACAGGTGTAATATTCATTAATATTAATTATTCAAGTTCTTATATTCACCAAGGTGCCGCTGTTTGGGGTCGAATGATCTCCATCCCTATTTTGGGTGTAGGAATGAATCCTTTTGAAGGGAAAACAGCGTGTGACATTAAACAACTTCCCTGCACAAAGGATCACAGGGATTGAAGTGTCCATCAGTTGTAGCCTTCCAAATCCTTAATTTCAAATGGTCCTTCAAAGTGGCCAGGCTTGAGAACTTCAGTTTGGAATGACACTTTAATGTGGCAGCCTTGTTTGTTTCTGTGCTCTTTGGAGGGTAATATACTCAATTTGGAATACACCGTGAATCTGCAGTTAGAGTCTAGTTAACAATAGAGTCTGAGTGTCTAGTTAATAATGATCGATTCACATACTGTATCTGGTCAGAATAAGACTCCAGGTAACGACTCACTGTTTCAGATGATTCAGTCAGAGTGAGTGTCTGGTTAATGATTCGCTGATTCACTTATTCAAATAATACAGACCAAGCAAGCCTTCAGTTGTGTGCTGGGTTCTGTAAATGACATTGACAGTACATATGCAAATAAGGACATTAATCCAGGTTTGTGAAAGTACAGTATGTACCTACTGCGGCTCTGCGGGTGCTATCAAAATATTACTGTTTGTTTTGGTCCAATACGTTTAGCAGGCATTAGAACGGAAGGGAAAAGCCTACTTGTTTGTGCTTAGGGTTTAACTAAAGCTGTTACTCAGCCACTTTTATGCTCATATTATAAATTATGAATTAGAAAATGGTCACAAACGGTGGTATGGTGGTTTCACCATGGGTTTCGAGTCCAGTGAAGAACAGTTCCAGAAAGCAGGTAAGACAAAAGCCAAAAAATAAAATAAACAAGTATATAACAGGGTGAGAATGTGGTAAAATCTGAAAATGTGGTGAAAAATCAGCCGAGGGCTTTTCTTTTTCTGCATTGCTTTTTAAAACTGTCAGTTGGGTTTAGGGAAGGGGGTGAGCGGGTCAATCTGTGCTTTTGAAAACACTATTGGTTGGGTTTAGAGAAGGTGGGTTAGTTGATCAGTCAGTCAGTCGACAGCGGCCTCTAGTGGATTTAGGTGAGAACAGCAGTCTCGAATGGCACTCGCAAGAGAAATTTGAGATCTCTCTGGTGGATTCGCGAAAACAAAAACTGCAAAAAACGTACCTGCTGGGACATATTTGGCACTCTCCAGAAATGTATATAGTGGTACGTTTTCAGAATGAGCCTAGGTTGGAAGCATTTGCACTCCTTTTTACACTTAAAAGACACTTACAGTTAACAAAATGACCATGATGTACGGACATAACACATTGGGTTCATGAGTTTTAAACATCGGCCCATGCGATATCGAATAGTATACTATGCAAAATCACATGCATCCTGCCTGGTGTTGAATTAATAGGACTGCGGGAACGGCCCCTGGTCACTGCTGCACACTAAATCTGAATGAGAATGTGAATTCCTCTGACATAATCTGACTCTTGCATTATTCATGGAGCGGCAGAAAGACAGACCGAGTTGGAGAGAAAGCTGTGGCACGCAGTGGATCTGCGAAACCCGAGTGCCTCCCCATCCCTTTCATCAACAGATGAGCCCACCTGTTTCCCTCCTCAACCCCTCTCCCGCTCTCACACTATCTCTCTCTCTTTCTCACCCTCGGTCGTTCTCTCCGCTCTGTTGTCTGTTTTCACATCCTGTGTATCTTTTCGATGAGTGAGTTACTCTTGTGGAGGAGAGAAAGACGAAGAGGGGGCGGCGTGTATGATGTTGTGTATCTGCATTCTGGCTGCGACTGTGCTTTCCATTCGCACTTAATCTGTCAAGATTTCTCCCCTCCTCGCACATGAGAACGATGCAGAAGTGTACTGGCACTGTTGGGTAGAGAGAGGGAGAGGGAGAGAGAGAGAGCTGTATGTGCTTCAGACTGCGCAGTGATGTCTTGGCAGCTTCAGGAACCAGGCGCATGTTCGTTTCAGTAATCCCCTCTTCTTCCTTTTCTAGGCTTCGGACGAGGAGATGCAGACCATAAGGTAAGGAGCTTCATTCATTTTCTGTCCCTCCACCCCTGTCTCTCTTTGCCTTCAGTCCGGGTTGCTCTTTAAAGCAGGACTGCAGCAGGAAAAACCCTCACGATGATGTAGGAAGCAGGAGTTGCCCGCGTTCTCCACCACGATTTGGGGGGTTTATCTGAGCTCCTGCTCCCCCAGGAGGATCAATTGTTTTGATTGCTAATGTGTTGTAGTTGAAATGTGTGCTTTAGATTATTAACATTTGCATAGTGATTACATTGCATAGTGATAGTGTTTACCCGGAGAAAACCTGTAGATAAGGCTGATAATTCCCAAAGTGAACGGCACCTTTCTATTGGCTAAGCATGTGTTGTCATCAGATCGTTTTTTTTTCCACCTTATGGCAACATTCGAGATGGGGCTTGGGAAATTATTTATGAATGTGCTAAGTGTTCACCGCCGCTGCTGTAGATTATAGTATAGAACCCATGTGGGGGAAAAAAAGGTATGACTCAAGCTCTGTGCGGGAGACTGGAAGGATTTATTGGGGGTTTCCCCTCCTTCACATGCATTATTAATAGATTACAGGGCAAAACGGAAAGGTTTCAAGTCATGTTGATGGATTTCAGGCTGCCTTGTCTTTATGTTGCTAAGAGAAGTTATGAATAAATGTGTTTTCAAGGACTCTGTGATAAAGAGGACTTGTCATAGTGGATCGCTGTGACTGACTGTGAAGCAGTCGAACATTCATTGCCTAAAACATTTTCTGATTAAACATGCATATCTAGTCTATTTACGATTAAAAACAAATATACATAACATTCTACATCCCGATCAGATTTTTTTGCCCTCGAGTTCGAGTCATTTGATTTTGAGTATCTGCCGATACCGAAACTCGATCTGATACTTCTGTAATACATAAAAAAATAACTAAGAAGAGCGAAGCAACAGATCCAGGATGTTTCTTTTTTTATTTACCTTATTTTAACATTCAACAACTAAAAAAAGCCTTTTCCTTTCCACCTTTGCAATCCCAAGTTTATATCCCAAGTTCTCTAGTTTGCTATGGCAATGTTGCCGTCATCAACTTTATAACATTTCCAGACCAGAGAGGTCTAACTCTGTGCCACTGCATAACTATAGATGTGTTAACAAAATAATGAGAATACATAAACAAATTAAATACCAATTTAAAACAAATCCGTTATTTTATGATTTTTTTCTGGCAGCTGGGGTACCAGAAAAAAAAAGTTAAATAACAGCTGTTAAATTACAGAAATTTACTGTAAAAGAACAGACGTTAAATGAATTAAATTAATAAATTACATTTCCATCATTTGAAATTACTGTGAATTTCTGTCATTTAACATCAGTTATTTTACGGTGGATTTCTGCAATTTTACAGCCGTTATTTTACGGTAAATTTCTGCAATTGAACGTCTATTATTTTACGGAAAATTTCTGCAATTCAACGGCTATTGTTTTATGGTAAATTTCTGTAATTTAACATCTATTATTTTATGGTAAATTTCTGCAATTAACAGGCGTTATTTTATGCTAAATTTCTCTAATTTACGGTCTATGATTTAATGGTAAATTTCTGTAATTTACAGTCTATTATTTAATGGTAAATTTCTGTAATTTACGGTCCATTATTTTATGGTAATTTTCTGTAATTTAACGGCCATTATTTTATGCTAAATATCTGTAATTGAACGTCTGTTATTGTACGGTAAATTTCTGTAATTTAATGTCTATTATTTTATGGTAAACTTCTGTTATTTAACATCTATTATTTTATGGTAAACTTCTGTTATTTAACATCTATTATTTTATGGTAAACTTCTGTTATTTAACATCTATTATTTTATAGTAAATTTCTGTAATTTAACGTCTATTATTTAATGGTAAATTTCTGCAATTAACAGGCGTTATTTTACGCTAAATTTCTGTAATTTAACGTCTATTATTTAATGGTAAATTTCTGTAATTTAACGTCTTTTATTTAATGGTAATTTTCTGTAATTTAACGTCTATTATTTAATGGTAATTTTCTGTAATTTAACGTCTATTATTTAATGGTAATTTTCTGTAATTTAACGTCTATTATTTTATGCAAAATTTCTGTAATTTAACGTCTATTATTTAATGGTAATTTTCTGTAATTTAACGTCTATTATTTAATGGTAATTTTCTGTAATTTAACGTCTATTATTTTATGGTAAATTTCTGTAATTTAACGTCTATTATTTTATGGTAAATTTCTGTAATTTAACGTCTATTATTTTACGCAAAATTTCTGTAATTTAACGTCTATTATTTAATGGTAATTTTCTGTAATTTAACGTCTATTATTTAATGGTAATTTTCTGTAATTTAATGGCCATAATTTTATGCTAAATATCTGTAATTTAAGGCTGTTATTGTATGGTAAATTTATGTAATTTAATGTATATTATTTTATGGTAAACTTCTGTTATTTAACATATATTATTTTATGGTAAATTTCAGTTATTTAATGGCCATAATTTTACAGTAAATTTTTGTAATTTAACAACCATTATTTTATAGTAAATTTCTGTAATTTAACGGCCATTATTTTACGATAAATTTCTGTAATTTAATTTCTGAATATATATTTAGATCAAATCCTGATCAGGAGGTAATGTCCAATCGAGTCTGAAACTGCGTGATCGGGCCCGATTTCCTATCACATGATTGGATCTGGATATCCCTAATGTGGAACCACATTAAATGCAGTATTCAATGAGGAATCTACGATACATTAGGATATGTTTTGAAGTAAACAGTGCATCAAAAAATTAACCTGCCATTTTGATTGATTATATCAGAAGGGATTGTTGGATAATTTTTCAATAATAGTTCCATAGGTGCTCCATTCCCAGCAAGCATTTTTTGTTTTTAAAAGATGTCTAATAGATGTCTTATAGACATCTAAACTTTTTAAGCATGGTTAAAACAAGGCTAAACTTGGGCTGTCTAAGCCAAAACTAAGCCAAAACTAGTTGTCAAATAAACAGAAATTAATAACTACACACATGAAGTCTGTCTAATCTTTCTATTTGACGACTACTCTTAGATGTCTATTAGATTTTCACTGACAGCCCAAGTTTAGTCTTGTTTCAGCCATGCTGTCTACGTTTAGATGTCTATTAGACGTCTATTAAACACAAAATTGTTTGCTGGGTTGTGTGGTATAATCATAAGCAAACTACAGTCTGAATCGTTAGGTCAGCAATGATGCTGCAAAGGCGATGCGTGAGGGGCTGATGAATAAAATTCGCACACATAAGGTGAAACACCAATTATGCTCCCAATTTATTGCAAACTGCCAGCGTGGCCTTGACCCCTCGGTGCAGCAAATCTGATGTAACATGCTGAAATCACGTCTTCTTGGTGCTTTTCTCTTCTTCCGCACAGAAAAATGCACTTCGGGTTCATTCATGTTAATTTTATGGATTATATTTCAAAAGACAGGAAGCAGCTTTTGTGCAAGTTAACATTTTATTGTATTTGTTTATAAATAAATAATATAAATATAATATAAATAAAACTCTGTTAAGAACAGTATAAGTATAAAAGGTAAGGTTATTCTCATTATTTAAACATGTAAGGGATAATTCACCAAAAAAAAAATGGAAATTCTGTCATTGTTTACTCACCATTCAATTGTCATTCATTCATTTACTTATCAGCTTAGTCCCTTTATTAATCTGGGGTCACCAAAGCAGAATGAACCACCAACTTATCCAGCATATGCCCTTCCAGCTGCAACCCATCACTGAAAAACATCCATAGACACTCATACACTACAGACAATTAAGCTTATCCAATTCACCTATAGCACATGTCTTTGGACTTGTGGGGGAAACCGGAGCACCCGGAGGAAACCCATGCGAACACAGGGAGAACATGCAAACTCCTCACAGAAACGCCAACTGACCCAACCGAGGCTCGAACCAGAAACCTTCTTGCTGTGAGGCGACAGCGCTACCCACTGCACCACCGCTTCGCTCCATTCACTAGTTTAAAGCTAATTTGGGATTCTTTCATCTGTTGAACACACATAAAAATATATTTTGAAGTATTTCTAGTTCTATAGTATTTATTTTTGTAATTTTACGTCAGTGGTTACCATTTAAAGCATTCTTCAAAATGTCTTCTTTCGTGTTCAACAGAAGAAAGAATAAACAACACGAGGGAGAACAAATGATGAGGTCATTTTCTTTTTTTTTTTTTTGGGTGAACCTGTCCCTTTAAATAAAATAAAATACACATTCATCAGCAAATGTAGCCCCCAAATTCACCACACCATAACACAGTGTTTCCCAACCCTGTTCCTGAAGGCACACCAACAGTACACATTTTCAAGCTCTCCCTAATCCAACACACCTGAATCAACTCACCAGAACATTGGAAGAGACTCCAAAACCTGAAGTGAAGGGTGAGATAAGGGAGACATCCAAAAT
The DNA here is from genome assembly GCF_903798145.1 of Danio aesculapii. NCBI lineage: Eukaryota > Metazoa > Chordata > Actinopteri > Cypriniformes > Danionidae > Danio > Danio aesculapii. Next base: position 5,632,027 of record NC_079454.1, read on the forward strand.
ATGTTCTGTTGGTGTGCCTCCAGGAACAGGGTTGGGAAACACTGCCATAACACACTCAATTGTTAACTGTGGTTATTTTGCAATTGTTCTCAGTGATGATTCTTATTAGATTCTCATTAGTGTTTTAGAGCAAGGAAAATCACAATCTTTCTTGATTATAAACTAGTGCTGGTTAATGTTACCCATTTCAAATGGGTTAATATTGTAGTTGTGCAATAAAAACAATATGAATACTGCATGAATAGTGGTTGCCGACACCATTGAATAGAATTAATGCAGCAAAAAAGTGACTTCTGATCATACAGACGCACAAAATATCCCCAGACTGTTTGCTTCAGCTGATGTTTCTTTGTGTATTTCCTTCAATAGTTGAACCATATCTGCAATGACGAAGCTAAAAACAGTCCATGTTTTAGCCTTGGGCTCTGATGTTCTCTGTCTGTTCTGAAAAATCGTTTATTATAACATGTTACCAATCAATCTGTGCTGCTATTTTTAACACGTACGCGATGTCTGTTTGCTGTTGTAAGCCTACAAAAGCCTGCATGTTCAGAAATTTCTACATGCCGTTCAACCTAAGATGAAGGCTCGGTATTTTACTAGCTGTTTTTGTATTGTGCCCTTTTCTTGTTACGTTTGTTTAATCCTTATATTATGTTAGCTTTCTAGGTGCAATTGCGGCCAAAGTACAATATACAACAATAAATAAACAAATCACATTATGAAAACACAACAAAAAGGGAATAACAGTAATCTTTTCACATGAATGATTCTTAAAATGCAAGAACAAATTAATTTAAAACTGTATTTAATAACTGTTTCACCGTTCTTATGGATGTTATAACCAATATGTGACTCTGTTCTCAGGATGTATAGGTATATTTTTGGCAATAGACAACAATGCACTGTGGGTCAAAATTATAGATTTTTATGCCAAAAATCATTCAAATACTAATTAAAGATCATGTTCCATGAAGATATTTAGTAAATGTCCTAACATAAATATATCAAAACTAATTTATTGACTTTCATATTACTACTTCTTGATAAGTAATATGCTTTGGGCTAAATCTGGAGATTTAAAGCAGATTTTCTCATTATTTTGGAATTTTATAGACTTTTAATGCCAAAAATCATTAAAATATTTATTGAAGATCATGTTTAGTAAATTTCATATCGTAAAATATATCAAAACCTCTTTTTTTGTTTTATATTACAATTTGTTTATTAGTAATATGCATTGAACTAAATCTGGACAGCTTTAAAGCAGATTTTCTCATTATTTTAGATTTTTATAGACTTTTAATGCCAAAAATCATTCAAATACTAATTAAAGATCATGTATAATGAAGATATTTAGTAAACGTCCTACCATAAATATATTAAAACCTCTTTTTTTTGTTTTGTATTACTACTTTTTGAAAAGTAATTTGCTTTGGACTAAATCTGAACAACTTTAAAGCAGATTTTCTCATTATTTTAGATTTTTACAGACTTTTATGCCAAAAATCATTCTAATATTTATTGAAGATCATGTTTAGTAAATTTCATATCGTAAAATATATCAAAACCTCCTTTTTTGAGTTTTATATTACAATTTGTTTATTGGTAATATGCATTGAACTAAATCTGGACAGCTTTAAAGCAGATTTTCTCATTATTTGGGATTTTTATAGACTTTTAATGCCAAAAATCATTCAAATATTTGTTAAAGACCATGTTCCATGAATATATTTAGTAAACGTACTACTGTAAATAAATCAAAACCTCTTTTTTTAGTTTTATATTACTACTTTTTGATAAGTAATTTGCTTTGGACTAAATCTGAACAACTTTAAAGCAGATTTTCTCATTATTTTAGATTTTTACAGACTTTTATGCCAAAAATCATTACAATATTAATTAAAAATCATGTTTAGTAAATTTCATATCATAAAATCTATCTAAACCTCCTTTTTTTAGTTTTATATTTCAATTTGTTTATTAGTAATATGCATTGAACTAAATCTGGACAGATTTAAAGCAGATTTTCTCATTATTTTAGATTTGTATAGACTTTTATGCCAAAAAGCATTAAAATATTTTTTAAAGATCATATTTCATGAAGATATTCAGTAAACGTACTACTGTAAATAAATCAAAACCTCTTTTTTTTTACTTTTGTATTACTACTTTTTGATAAGTAATTTGCTTTGGACTAAATCTGGACAGCTTTAAAGCAGATTTTCTCATTATTTTAGATTTTTACAGACTTTTATGCCAGAAATTATTACAATATTTATTAAAGACCATGTTCCATGAAGGGGTGTTGCAGTGGCTCAGTAGGTAGTGCCATTGCCTCACAGCAAGAAGGTCATTGGTTCGAGCCTCAGCTGGGTCAGTTGGCCTTTCTGTGTGGCGTTTGCATGTTCTCCCTGCGTTTGCGTAAGTTTCCTCCGGTTTCCCCCACAGTCCAAAGACATGCGGTACAGGTGAATCGGGTAGGCTAAACTGTCCGTAGTGTATGAGTGTGTATGGATGTTTCCCAGAGATGGGTTGCGGCTGGAAGGGCATCCGCTGCATAAAACATGTGCTGGATAAGTTGGCGGTTCATTCCGCTGTGGCGACCCCGGATTAATAAAGGGACTAAGCTGAAAAGAAAATAAATGAATGAATGTTCCATGAAGATATTTAGTAAAGTCCTCCCCTAAATATATCAAAACCTCTTTTTTTGAGTTTTATATTACTATTTTTGTAATATTTTCAAATATTTGTTCATTCATTTATTCATTTTCTTTTCGGCTTAGTCCCTTTATTAATGAAGGGTCGCCACAGTGGAATGAACCGCCAACTTATCCAGCATATGTTTTACACAGCCCTTCAACTAGTTGTATCTCGGCCAAATATTGATGTATCCTAACATTATTAAGGAAAGATTATTTATTACGCTTTTAAAAAATGCATTAATTGTAATTGAATAGTATTGTGGTACATGGTTATTCATAAATATTTAATTTCTTAAAAAAAAATTAAACTATATATATATATATATATATATATATATATATATATATATATATATATATATATATATATATATATGTATATATATATGTATATTTTATTTAATTATTTTTTTGCGTGTGTGGTTTTTAAAGCTCAAGCAAGATCGTGACATTCATGATCCTAATTGTCTTTAACTTTTTACTCGCATTTGACAAACCAGGATAACTGATAACTCATTTATGTTTCTATTTCAGTAGTACTGACAACATGATATAAAATATATCCAAAAGTATAATTTGTTTATTATGTATACATTGTCATTGTGAACAGACAACCTTTCAAAGTATACTTCGTTTTTTTTATAACATGAGCACAGGCTTATATATGTGTAAGTATTGCCATTTTCCTCCTTTCCTTCAGGGGTCGCCACAACGGATTAAACCACCAACTTATCCAGCATATGTTTTACACAGCAGATGCCCTTCCAGCTCCAATCCAGTACTGGGAAACACCCATACACTCTCATTCACATAATACACTACGGCCAATTTAGTTTCCCCAATTCACCTATACCGCATATCTTTGTACTTGTAGGGGAAACCTGAGCACTCGGAGGAAACCCACACGAACACGGGGAGAACATGTAAACTTCACACAGAAATGCCAGCTGAACGAGTCAGGGCTCAAACTAGCCACCTTCTTGCTGTGAGACGACTGTGCTAACCACTGAGTCACCGAGCTGCCCCTTATTGCCATTTTGTTACTGTATATTTAAATAAGTTATCTTTGAAGTTTGATGTGAAATGTTGTGTGACCCAGTCATGTTCTTTGCGAGATGCCGATATGGCCTGTCAAGCATTATTGGCTTTGAAAGCTTCAAACAGCAGACGATAGGCATTGATAAAAGCCTTAACTCAAGCAAAACCTTCCTCCGGGACGCAGCACTCCATTCCCATTTGGTGCCATGACAAGATCTCATCCCAGCAAACTTTCTATCCTAGTTTTCGCCCAATTTTCCAACAAAAAAATTATCTAAATCCTGCAGCAAAAAAAAAAAAAAAAGACTCCCAGTTGATTTGTAGGGCATCATGACACATTTTAACACGGCCCTCAGGGCAACGTGTTGCTGCCGCTTCCTGGAATCCCATCCCAGCCATCAGATTTCTGTAGCTCATCCTCAATTCTGCCCAGATCGACTGTCCCGATTCTTCTCCCTTTTCGTTTATCTGCCATCTGCAGGCCGCATAATCCACTTAAGCCATAATTATTCCCCGCTGTTTGCAAGTGGGTGGCTGGTGGAAGGAGGGATGATGTGAGATTGAAAGTGAGAGTGAGAGACCGAGGGCGAGAGACACCGAGAAAGTAACAACAAATCAGGTCTGCGCAGATAAATGACCGTATTGTTCCGCTGTGCACTTAACTCGGTGACTCGATGCACTCCCGTATTGTTAGGAAGTTTTGATTACGACATAATATTTACTGAGAAAATTGAAAAAGTAAAATGTAGGGCAGGACTTGATTGTATCCACTGGGAATTGAGCGCAAAATGTGGGCGTTTTGTGCCAGAAAGGAGCCAGACCTGAATGTATTTGTGGAGGAGTGTTTCCGTTTTGACTTTTGAGGAGGCTTCGCGGCCAGGAATGTGGAGACTGAGGGTTGTATTGTGCAAAACTGAGTAAAATAATATGTAATCGGTTATTTACCTTGGTGTAGAACTCACTGATGGTTAATGTTAAACAGTTGCCTGTGTATTTGATGTCAAATGAGAAGGTGCTTCAGAGGTATAGTGTGTGTTTTTAACATCTAAAATAGTGTTGTCTAAAATAATGCAATTGTTGTTTTGAAGAATGCGTGTGCTGACATTTGAGTATTGCAGAGCACTCGCTTTGCAAAAAATAACAAAAGAAACGCATCTTGGAAGTCCAAAAGCACTGACTGTGTGATGAAAACTGTTATAGTAACCCTATAATTCAAGCACTGCTGTATATATATATATATATATATTAGCGTTAGGCAAAGTCGACCAGTTTGCCATCATACAATGTCTAATGTGAAACATCGCAATGGACGATGGCATCGTCATCGTAGGCGGCTGTGAATTAATTATTAATTAATTAATTATTTGTAGCCTACCGTTTCAACTACCTGGCCCGCATGCTCTTAGATTTACCCATAAACAAATCATAAATAAATAAAGATAAGTTACTCATAAATTACCACCTGTCAGTCACTTATACCACAGGACTCTGGCATGTATAGGCAGAGTGATCTGTGTCGTTATAATGGCGTCGACAAACTTGGTTGGTAAAAAGGTGCACAACCAACAGAAACCAACCAAAAGTTTCGGAGGTTTTACTAAAATGACTAAGCACGTCAGCGCAATAGCCTAGTGGTTAGTGCACTGACAATGTTGTGCAGTAACACTTCAGGGTGTCCCGAGTTCAAATCCTGGCTCGAGGACATTTCTCGTCCCCTACTCCCTCTCTCTCTCCCGCTTCGCTTCCTATCTTAAATACTGTCCTATTCACTTAATAAAGGCCAAAAATAAATCTTAAAAAAAAAAAAAATTACTAAGCACAAGTGTGAAAGCGACAGACTAAAGCAGTGTACTGACGCTGTGACACATTACCTGATAGATTCAAAAGACAGAAGAGTCGTTAGATAGAGACAAGATCAATTCAATATCATGTTTAACAACTATAGTGAGAGGCAATCCAACAGTTCATCCTTGATAAACTGTCTGACGTGCGCTGCTCTCTGGGGTGATTGATGGAGTTTAGACGCTGCAGCGCATGACAGAGTTTGTGTGTGTGGTCACGTGATGTGCGTTTTCAGTGGTATAGTGTGGACGGAAAGATCTTTTCAGAAATGCTGGGTGAAATGGCAGTGTAGATGTGGAACGGTTTCGTTCTAAAATGCCGTATTAAAAATAAGACATATTAGTGTAAACAGGCCATGTGTATTTTTCGCGAGCGGGATGCTGCTGCGAAGGGGGCGGGGCAGAGGATCGCAATGCCGGCTCAGCATCGTGATGTCTATCTATCTATCTATCTATCTATCTATCTATCTATCTATCTATCTATCTATCTATCTATCTATCTATCTATCTATCTATCTATCTATCTATCTATCTATCTATCTATCTATCTCTTTCTCTCTCTCTCTCTCTCTCTCTCTCTCTCTATATATATATATATATATATATAGATCTATATATATATATATATATATATCTATATATATATATATATATATATATATATATATATATATATACACACTATGGTGTCACTTAGTGATTTCCAAAAGTCAAATAAATGTAATTAAGCTATTAGAATTACCATATTTCAACCCACAGAAGATAAAAATAGTCGTTTTTAATAGTAAAACATGCAAATGAAAAGCCATCAGCCATTCAGTTATTTTTTTTTCATTCTCTTTTGATTGGAGGTGTAGGGGTAGGAATAACACTTTTCAATTTTTCAGCCACCCACTTTCCCAAAATTTCCCAAGATTTTAATACATGTTTTTTAACGTTACATCGGAGATTGTGTTCATATCAACAACTTAGTTTTTTTCTTGTGATTATATCCATGAATACAAGAATGTAATGTAAATATAATAACGCTTACACTTTCATGCCAATACCTGTATGGACATGTAATGGTGTAGTAGTTGTGCACCATTTCATAGGGAATATTTCTGTTTTAAGGGGCAAGGAAAAGAGGAATAAAACAGATTTGGGAAATCCAAAAAACCAAAATATAACAGTAAATATATTCCTTAAGATTCTGATTATCTGATCCCAAATTTAATGGATCAACATTTCTTGAAAAGGATTTTGAGTTAGTTCACTTTTGAAGACTTTCAGAGGTGAATGCTAAATGCATGTAAAGGACCCGCTATTCTCCACCTACTCATCAAACACATGATTATTATAGGAAGTGTTGTGGGAAAGTTCACCAAAACAAACCACATGGATTATGATCAAAATTGTAGCCATTGACATCCTTTTGTTTGGTAGCTTTTCTGTTAACTCATAAGCAACATGGTTGGTTTTTTCACTCAGTAGATGGAATACAGGAGTTTTCTATGAGTCTAATTATTTTTTTCTAAATTGTACATTCGGATCGTAAGTTAGATTTATATGTATTCCCTCATATTTCAACACAATAACTCATATATGGCAACATAAGTGTGTTATATAATATATACATTGATTTATTGTCCAGGATAAATCTAGCTTTATACACCATTGCTACAGTTTTGACTAATTTTGATATCACATTATTTATTTGCGGTTTCCAACTAATTTTATGATCCAGTACAACACCAAGAAACTTAATTGCACATACTCTTTCTATAACTTCGTTATCAATATGTAAATCTATATTACAACTGCTTTTTAATTTCCCAAATAACATAACCTTTGTTTTACTTATATTTAATGACAATTTGTTTACATCAAACCATAATTTCAATTTATTCATTTCTGTTTTAATCAACTCCATAAGTTTTGGTAAATTATGCCCCGAACAAAAAATACTCGTATCATCTGCAAATAAAATAAACTTAAACAACTCTGATATCTTACACACATCATTAATAAAAATTATAAACAATATTGCACCTAAAACTGACCCTTGTGGTATGCCACACTTTACATTTAGATATGATGATTTCCCTGCTGAAAAATCCAGCTTAAACCAGCCTAGGCTGGTTGGCTGGTTTTAGCTGGCCGACCAGCCTGGTTTTAGAGGGGTTTTGGCCATTTCCAGGCTGGTTTCCAGCCATTTCCAGCCTGGTCTTAGCTGGTCAGGCTGGAAAACGACCAGCTAAAACCAGCTTGACCAGCCTAGTCAGGCTGGGTGCCCCGCCTAAACCAGCTAAGTCCAGCTTAAACCAGGCTGGTCAAGCTGGTTTTAGCTGGATTTAGCTGGTCATTTTCCAGCCTGACCAGCTAAGACAAGGCTGGAAATGGCTGGAAACCAGCCTGGAAATGGCCAAAACCCCTCTAAAACCAGCCTGGTTGATCAGCTAAAACCAGCCAACCAGCCTAGGCTGGTTTAAGCTGGATTTTTCAGATTGCCAATTTCCACGAACTGTTGCCTATTTTTTAAATAACTGCTTATTCAAATTTTGAATTTTTAAATTACTGATTAAATCCAAACAGTCACATTTGAATGCGACTGTTAAAAACAACTCCACTTTTTTGGTTCATTTTACAAGTCAACTCGAGTTAATCAGTTGAGTTTTAGCATTTTTTAATTCATTCAGCTGATCTCGGGTCTGGCAAGAGCTTAGCTTAGCATAAATCATTGAACTGGATTAGACCATTAGCATCTCACTCCAAAAACGTGTACTTTGCTGCTGTATCATGGTCACGTGATGTGCGTTTTCAGCGGTGTAATGTAGACGGAGAGCTGTTCAGAAACGCTGGGTGAAATGCCAGCGTGGACGCAGATCATTTTCATTCTAAAACGCCGTTTCAAAACTAAAACGTATTATTGTAAATGGGGCCCTAAAGGAGTCATACACTAGTTTTTTCTTGTAACAAAATTGTAATTTTCTGTCAGTTTTAGTACGCAATGTAACTACAAAAGAGTCAAGCTTTAATTAATTTCGAGCAAGATGCTAACGGTCTAATCGGATATAATGATTTATGCTAAGCTAAGCTAAAAGTGGCTGAGGGATCAGCTGTATGGATTCAGAAATGTTAAAACTCAACTGTTTAACTCTAGGGCACATGCTAAATAAGTCTATTTCCAAAAAAAAAAATGGAGTGTTCCTTTAATACCAGTTGCTAATTGTTTTGAAACATGGCTGCTGATTTAAGTTGGTCCTAGTTGGTCCTTAACAGCTAGATCCTGCTCAGGATTAGTTTAAACCATGCTTTAAAACATACCTAACCAGCATATGACGATTTTCTTCAACGTGGTAATGGATCTCGTCTGATTGCTAACAACACATTGATACTAAACAGTGTCTCCCATGGTTTGACTGCCGTTCGGTTGATCCATAGACTTGTATGTGTGTATGTGGTGGATCATGGGCTCTGTGACTCTGCAAATGTGTGTGTGTGTGTCTGAATGAGGGGTTTTCCTGAGAGATTATCTCTCTGCGTCGAGAGGCACAGAATACAAAGTGGAGATGAGATGAGAGTCGTTTCACACCTCTCTTTTTCTGTCATTCTCGTTCCTTTCTTCCGTCTCACTCCTGCCCCTCTAATCTTGCAGCTCCACTTGTCTTTCATTCCCTCCCTCGCGCCTCTGAAATGTCAGCTTCTCTTTCTGAAAGATCAAATGCGGCCAATGCAGCGGATGCAGCCCCCCGTGATATAAGATGCATTGACTTGCGTGGCCTGCTGTGGGAGTGTGTTTGCCCCTCGTGATGTGGTAAATGTTCGTGGGTGAGGATTTAGGGAGATGTGTTATATTGACACCCTGTGGTGATTCAGACGGGAGAGAGAGAGAGAGGGAAAGAAGTGAGCGCGCGATGACTCATAGGTGGGGGAAACCAAACAGAAATGCATAATCAGTTGTCGCAAAAATCTCTCAATTCTCAGCTTGATGGACTGGATGGAAATAGACGACAGGGAGAAATTTAGGCCTTTCGTTGAAGGTAATTTTTAAAAAATATATCAAAAGGTGGCAACACCAAAGCTCCAAAAATATCAAATATATTTTTCATACATTTATTATTGTTAGTAGTTTAAGATTTATTCATTTTTGTCTGATCTGTTAAACATGTTATTTATTAATGTTGACTTTTTTGGTGGTTTGTATTCTGTTTGCCTTAAATATTGCATGTTACACGTTACACTGCTGTGTTAGCATTTTTAAGTAAACATACATTTGAAGTCAGAATTATTAGCCCCCCTTTGATTTTTTATTTCTTTTTTAAATATTTCCTAAATGATGTTGAACAGAGCAAGGAAATTTTCACAGTATGTCTGATAATATTTTTTCTTCTGGAGAAAGTCTTATTTGTTTTATTTCGGCTAGAATAAAAGCAGTTTTTAAATTTTTTAAACACCATTTTAAGGTCAAAATTATTAGCCCCCTTAAGCTGTATTTTTTTCCTGATAGTCTACAGAACAAACCATCATTATACAATAACTTGCCTAATAACCTTAACCTGCTTAGTTAACCTAATTAACCTAGTTAAGCCTTTAAATGTCACTTTAAGCTGTATAGAAGTGTCTTGAAAAATATCTAGTCCAATATTATGTACTGTCATCATGACAAAGATAAAAGAAATCTGTTATTAGAAATAAGTTATTAAAACTATTATGTTTAGAAATGTGCTGAAAAAATTGTTGAACAGAAATTGGGGAAAAAATGAACATGGGCGGGGGGGGGGGGGGGGGGGGGTTAATAATTCTGTATATTTGATATTTTTGGAGCTTTGGTATTGCCGCCTATTCAGATATATTTTTGTTATACTTTTTGTTTGACTGAGCACACATTTAAGAGTAATATGCATGCATTTGTTGAATTGAATTGTTCAAAAAAATATATATATATAAAATTAAGCATTTAAGTAAAGAATCACATACAGTTTAAGAAAACATGTGTAGCACTTTCTATGAATAGGATGAAATCTGGTATGCCATTTTTACTGCCCCACCAAGAAAAAAAATTGTTAGATTGCATTTCTTAACTCATAGGGCCCTATCATACACCTGGTGCAATAAGGCGCAAGACGTGTTTGGCGGGATTTGTTGCTATTTTCAGACCAGCGCAACAAGCACGTTTTGAATATGTTAGATTTAAGATGAACTAAAAATGTAATAGGCAAGGCAAGTTTATTTATATAGCACATTTCATACACAGTGGCAATTCAAAGTGCTTTACACAAACAGGAATAAAAGAAACAAGTATAAGAGAAATAAAAACAAATAATAAAAATGGTAAAAATAAGCATAAAAACAGATCAAATGTGTTACAAAAGAATGAAAAAGAAGAGAAAAATAGAGTAGTGCGATCTGTTGGATGTAGCACAGTGCTCATTCAGTAAAGGCTCTGCTAAACAGATGTGTTTTCAGTCTTGATTTGAATATGCCTAATGTTGGAGCACATCTGATCATTTCTGGAAGCTGATTCCAGCAGTGAGGGGCGTAGTAGCTGAAAGCCGATTCACCCTGCTTTGACTGAACCCTTGGAATTTCTAGTTTATTTGATCCTAAAGATCTGAGTGATCTATTAGGTTTGTATTCGGTGAGCATATCTGTAATGTATTGATTTATAGACCAGTAATAATACTTTAAAATCTATTCTGAATGTAACTGGGAGCCAGTGTAAAGACCTGAGGACAGGTGTGATGTGCTCTGATTTCCTGGTTCTGGTCAGAATTCTGGCCGCAGCGTTCTGGATGAGCATAAACAAATGTAAAATCTCTCACTTTTGCCAATAAACATGAACTATTTTGATGAAATCACTCTGCGTTTCAGCTTGTCATCTTCCCAGGAGAAAGTTTTTCAACAGCTTTAGAACTTTACACTGTAATCTGATTTAGTTTCATTTAACCCTTACACATGTACAATCACACCGGTGTGATCAATAAATATTTCAGTAACATTTTCTAAATTAAGCTTTCTCCAAAGGCTGGGGTTGAGCTGGCGAAAGATGTGCACAGTGCTTGTCAAAAATCAAAACTTATCAGTGTTTTTAATGAAAATGTTTTCAGTTGCACGCTGATGTCTATTGGAGACGGCAATAATATGTTACACATAATCTGATAATCTTATTCACAACACATACACACGGTTTAGCTAACTAAAACATTTACTCAATTGTTCTCTCAGTTGAACAACCACTTATTTTCATGTATTTTGGGAGAAGTTGATGAATGAGCGTGTTGTAAATCCAGCAGCTCTAATCTCCCAACTGAAGTGCACAACGTTCACCCATCATAGATCACTGTTTAAATGATGAAATACTGTTATTAAAAACAATACGGATTGGTGCAGCGGCAGCAGTAAAGTGGTCGATGTATCGGTCCGTTGTGGTAAATAAGGTGCTGAGCCGAAAGGCAAAGCTCTCGATTTACCGGTCAATCTACATTCCTACTCTCACCTATGGTTATGGAACTTTGGGTCATGATTGAAAGGACAAGATCTCAGATACAAGCAGCAGAAATGAGTTTCCTCACAGGGTGGCAGCCAGCACCCTTATGGATAGGGTGATTAGCTCTGTCACCCGGGAGGAGCTCGGAGTAGAGCCGCTGCTCCTCCACATTGATAGAAGTCAGCTGAGGTGGCTCAGGCATCTGTTTTGGATGCCTCCTGGATGTCTTCCTAGGGAGGTGTTCCAGGCCTCAGGATCCCCCCAGAGGAGCTGGAGGAAGTGTCTGGGGAAAGGGAAGTCTGGGGTTCTCTCCTAAGGCCCCGGATAAGCGGTAGAAAATGAATGAATGAATGAATGAATGTTATTACACATATTTGAGAATCTAAATATTGGACATTTCACAATAAAATTGTAATGAAGTTAATTAAAGCTGAAATACAATAGATGATTAAAACATATAGTGTGAAGTAATGCCATTTTAATTAATTACACATTAAAAAATGATGGTGGGTCAGCTTAAGCATTTAAAATGCGTAAAAGGGTTTAAGTCCCCATGTCATCAAAATATTTTTGTCTTGTATACGTTAGACTTAAGATTTACTATATCTAATATGCTGACAAATTGACATTTTAAACATATAAGCATTAAAAAACGTACAATCTCTCACTTTTGCCAATAAGCATGAACTATTCTGATGAAATCATGCTGTGTTTCAGCTTCTCATCCTCCCTGGAGTAAGTTGTTTAACAGCTTCAGAACTTTACAGTGTATTCCGATTTAGTTTCCATGGCAACTGGCAACACATCGATTTAAGAAGAGTAGCCGATTTTACATTCTGATTTGAAATTCTGCCAGTTCTGTATCAGTTTCATCCTAAAATCTGAACATCTAAATCCCATGTGGGCTGTACTCCCAGGGGCACAGAAATAGCAATCCCACACGTACTGCGGGACCATACTGCTCAAAGGGTTAAAGTTATAGAGGGGATATTAGGAGGAGAAACTGTTAGACATACTCAGCAGTACTTTTAGACAGTGCCTGTCATATGTGTTTTTGCTAAATTCAGCTGTTCTAGCTGAGCTGTGAAACACGCAAAGAGATATTGGCTATTTGTAAAGGAGAGGAGTCGCTTTTTAATATGTTCCACCCTGTCTCCATGTTTCACTTGAAATTTGAACAATTAAGTCAACATAACATGTTTCTGGGCACTTCAGGTCTCAAATATTGAATAAAGGCTCATTAGAACTATATGTTTCATCCTATACTGTTGTGAAACATTTGCAGTTTGTAAGTAAAATGAATGACGCTAAGAAATTTAGTTCCTTTTCACACTAATGATATTTAAAGGGATATATTATAGAACATACAGTTCTGTGCACAACACCAAATAAATACCATAAAACAACTTAAACCCAGCCAAAGTCTCATTAAGGCAAGTCACTCGGCAGCCATCTTTGAAACGGCAGTGTGACATTCTGTCTGAACGGGGAAACATCAAATTTTCAAAAATGGTAGCCAAGCTTATGATTACATTGGGTATTTGAAATCCCCCCCAAAAATTAAACAGCAACCGTCTCAAAAGTTTAGTTTCGAAACATTTGAATCAAACAAAATCTTCATATTATCAGGTTGCTCGAGCTAATGCGCATACACACTCTAAAGCAGAGGTGGGCAAACTACGGCCTGCGGGCCATATGCGGCCCGCTGAACTCGTTCATCCGGCCTGCGAGGGAGTTTTTAAAATGCTGCTTCTGAGTAACGGTCTGGTTTCAGAATTAGTAAATTAAGGATGCAATACAAGTGAGCGCCATTTGATGGCAGTATTGCACCACAGTTAGTGCAACCAGTAGAATTAGGATATAACTCGCATATTATATATACTCGTATATTAAAACACACTCGACCGTTAATGACTGAAAATGACAGAAAGCAGTAGGTCTAATATGCCAAGAAAGTATTGCTGTTTTTAAAGACTACAACCTTGGGGACTGATCCCACCGAACGCGCATTTACGTTCCAAAACCGCGAGGTGCACCGCACTGGCTTTTTGTTGACAAGAAAAAAAGCAGCGGGGTGCGTTTTTTTTTTTTATGTCATTAGGCAACGACTTAATCAGCGAGGTATTTTGCGAGAGTGTTGCTGTTAATATTAATATAACTTTATTTTCAGGCTCATTGTTCACATTAACACACTCATAATACCATGGAAAAACAAGGACTAAGATTTTTCTTACGTTTGACCTCATAGTTTTATAATGATTGATATGAGCATATTAATACAAGCTCAAATGAGATTGTTGTGAATTAGACTCAAATTATATAGTAATTGCTGGTTAATTGTGTTAATATTTGTCATAGAATATATTTTCCATGCATACATCCACTTTAAAAAGTTCTTGATCAGGTTTTATCAAGTTTTATGATTTATAATTGATCTGTATATTTTAAAAGCAGTGCAAATTAGATCATTGTAAATTTGACTGAATAGTAAACTTTAAGAATTATTTTTAATATGTTAATATGAGATTTTTTCTATCAGCGAATATCTTTTCTATTCTCCACTGTAAAAAATAATACAATGTTATTATTATTATATTTTAAAGGATTATTTTATTGTTTTATGAAGATTGATAAGTAAATATAAATAGCAGTGCAAATTGATTTGACTTGTAAATTTGACTCAATAATAACTATTTGAAAAAATCTGTTTTGTATCACTGTGACATGTTTCTGTCCGATATTACATGTTCTGTGCATACTGCCACTATAAATAAAAGTTATTTTTTGAAGGATTTGACATGTGGCCCTTCACTTGGTTTGCAAAACTTGATGTGGCCCTCAAGTCTAAAAAGTTTGCCCACCGCTGCTCTAAAGTAACGAGATCACGACACCAACCTAATTTATGGCCATTCTGCACATTATCATCCTCCGAATAATGCTTTGTCAGATCATGTCTTCTGAAGTAATTCACAACTTGGTCTCGATGGCGAATCTCCCTTCAGTAATGACAGTGACTCTTTGTTTACAAGTCTGTGGGTGTTCGAGTAGTTGCTGCTGTCATGTGATGTGCGTTTGACAGTATGGACTGTACCTCGTGTTTGTTTCAGATTACAAAACCAGAAAACTTTTGTTTTCAAGTGTAGTTGGTTCATTTAAAAGCACAGATTTCAACCTTTATTTGGATATATTTCTTATGTCTGTGAAACAAGTATTTACTGAGATTCCAGTGTGTTTGTTGACCACCAAACTGTCGTAAAAGCACATGTCTGGTCTGAGCTCCCAGAGAAACATCAGTCTATAGTGATTGATGATTGGCTCCTGTACTAATAGGCGGGGCTTCATTAGCCATGTTGACCATTACACGTTTCACCATTTAAAACTATATAATTGACTATATGAGTGTATTCTATAGTCTTTGACCCAGCTAACAGGGAATGTTCTCAGAACATTTCAAGAGTTCACACTTAACTGATGATTAATTATAAGCTTGTTTGGCATGCTGTCCCGGGAGAGAGCCCTGAGCTCATAAGATCCTCGAGCCTGGGGCTCCCTCCCGTTGCAAGGCGAGAAGGGAGTTTGAGCTCAGGTGGATCTCGAGAACTCCCCTGCTGTAATAACCAATGAACAGCCAGTGATTGCTCTTGAGAGATAACCATTTACTAGGAGCATGCTATGGTGCCGGTTTGGATTAATCAATTAACTTATGTTGGATGTTTTTTTTTGGACGGTGGGAGGAAACCGGGAAACCCGGGGGAAACCCACGTGAGCACGGGGAGAAAATGCAAACTCCGCACAGAAATGTCTGCTGGTTTGGTAAAGCCTAGAACCAGAGACATTCTTACTGTGAGGCAACAGTGCTAAGCACTGGGCCATTGTGTCACCCATCTAGGAAGAAGGAGGAGTAGGGGTGGATGGGGGGATTCTTCAAAACGAAGATAGCGGTGGTACGTAACCCAGGGTATTTGTAGTAGCTTAGGAGTCGTCTGATTGGTGCATTGAGAATTGGATAATGCGGATCAAGCCGCTAGCAATCATAAGCACGTGATCCTCTCGAAATTTGTTTATAACTAAACTTCACTTAGTAAATTAGAATTCTTAGAAATCGGTAGAATCATTAGAATGTTGTAAATTTCTAATCCAAGTTAGAACATA
The DNA here is from genome assembly GCF_903798145.1 of Danio aesculapii. Lineage (NCBI taxonomy): Eukaryota > Metazoa > Chordata > Actinopteri > Cypriniformes > Danionidae > Danio > Danio aesculapii. The sequence continues at coordinate 5,648,232 of NC_079454.1, forward strand.
TTGTTATTAAAATGTTATTTTTAGAACATTCTTGTAATGTTGATAAAATGTTCTTAGAACTGTTTTCTTGGAACATCTTTAGGATGCTAGTTATTCTTAAAGCATGTTTTCATGATATTAATAGAAATTCATTCTTTCTGAATCAAATGTTATCACTCGATTGAATGGGGGTTATCAGTGGCTATCAACTGATAGAAATGGGCCAGTAGGGCCTTCTATGCCTACTGGTAGGCTCAGAAGGCTGTTATCATCCATCCACGTAGTTAATCAGCTATAGATCACATACGGCTGCGGCCAGAAGTTGACGAGAATTATTATTATTTATATATATTATATATTACTTATTAAATTTCATCCTTAATTGTATTATATTCAGATCTACCCCAACCCTAAAACCAACCGTCACAGTAATGTAAAAACAGATCTGGATCTGGACTTGTCTCTATTAGTATAGCTGATTAACCATGTGAATGGATGATAACAACCTTCTGAGCCTACTAGTAGGCGCAGAAGGCCCTTACTGGCGCATATCTATCAGCTGATAACCACTGAAAATGCATGTTCTTAGCACATTAATATAACATGAGACTGAAATGCTGTGGAAATATTTTGAATAATGTTATTATAACCAAAAAATAACATCAATACATCATCTAAAGAATTACAACATCTTAAAAATAACATAAGAACATTAAAAATAATGTTATATAACTTAATTAAAAGTTAATTGTAAAGTTTTTAGTACTTAAAATTTTCTAAAATGTATAGGCTAGGGTATGCATTACCAATGAAGTTACACATTTGGTAACAGGATTGCAACAATTACAGACCTCCCGGAAAATGAAGAATAAACGAGCTCATCTAATATTTAGTTAGATCGACAATGCTGCTCTGAATTTTAAGCACCTCCACCTCAAACTTTATAAAAGTTTCAGGTGGTGGTTGGAGCCCTATTAGCAGAGAGTGTCATAAATGTGCGGTATAAATATTCCCCGAGCCTCTGCGCTCTATAGATTAACTAGGCACGTCTCACACATAGGCTCTGCATGTGAATGTTCTTTTGATGAAGTCGCAAGCTGTCTCATTGCGTTCCCACCTTAATTCATCTCGTTGCTCGCGAACGCACCTGTGTGCGGGACCTCCAGTCATAGCGAAACATCAGTACAGTGCCATCGGCCCAGAGAGGTTAATTATGCCTGTCGCCGTGCTCCAGTTTCATGCATGAAGCTTCAAGTTGGATGACACGTCCTTAATTTGCTGTCGCTGTTATTTTGTAATGTGATTTCGAGCACCATCCGCCACTCTCTTTGCTCTGTTGGCAGGATCTCCAGCGGTCTGTCAGGGCTGCAAGGGAAAAATAACCTCAGACTCGAGCAGGAATAAGTGGACCCCCCCTGTTAGGGAGCAGAGAGTTAACACACAAACCTTCATGAGAGGTGGCCTACTGCGAAAAACCATGAAAAAGATATACATCGGGAAAACGGCCCTTAAAACCTCTCGAAATGGTTGTAAACATCAGAAAAAGAGGTAAGGTGCTCTCTTAACCCCGTCGTCCGCCCACCACCGTCATCTCATCCACCATGTGCATCTCCGTCGAGTGCTGAACCCATGATTTTATAACTGATTGGTCAATCACGAGTGCTGCCGCTGCAAGTGTTGACCAATGAATGTGCTATTGGACTCACTACATAATCATCTGCTCTCCAATGCACTTGTGACTATGGAAGTGTTATTGGTTTGCTAAATGAGGCTGTTTGAAGAAATTAGCAAACCAATACATGAGCCAAACACTTGTCGATAGGCAACAAGTGGAACCAATTACGCAGTGTCATATAGAGACTATCAGCATTGTAGAGATCTTTTCTCATTGTGTTCGTTCTTATATGGCATTTTGATATGTGGAAAGACACATGAGAGAGGTTATTTGTCACATTATACTGTATCTCGGTAAATTGGTGTATTGTGAAATATGGTCAATTACGTGGTGAAGGTTAATAGACCCTTTTCATAGTTCCAGGTTTGTCAGCATTGGAAGACTTAGTAAACTTGGGGAACAGTGATTGGGAGATCAAAAATACATTGGTATTTGTATTACAATTTGCTCTGTTAACTAAACAAATACTCCAGGATAGTTTTTCGTGACTTTCAAAAGAAAACAAAATGGTGTGGGGCTGATAATGGCCGATTTACTAATGGCTGATTTACTGTCCCACCCATAGATGCTTCATTAGAAACACTTTGCATAAGCATAACTATTTGCAGTTTGATGCAAAGTTGATTGAATACAAGATATAGCTTTATAAATGATTAACATATATTAAAGAATTTTTTGAGGATTTAAGATGATGACTGTTGAAACGCATCATCACTGTATTGTGAAAAGGGTCTATTGAGTTAATATGGAGCCAGATCAGTCTCAAAAGTAATACTTTTACAAAATATAATTAATACATCCACAACACAATTCACATTAACAAAACCCAAGGTGTAAGATCAAAACACAATTCGTAAATACACAAATCCAATTCGTAAATTCAAAACACGATTCAAAAATACACAGATCTAATTTGTGATTTCAAAACATGATTCAAAACTACACAAATCCAATTCGTAAATTCAAAACATGATTCAAAACTACACAAATGTGATTCGTTAATTCAAAACACGATTCAAAAATACACAAATCCAATTCGTTAATTCAAAACATGATTTAAAACTACACAAATGTGATCCGTTAATTCAAATCATGATTCAAAACTACACAAATGCGATTTGTTAATTCAAATCATGATTCAAAACTACACAAATGCGATTTGTTAATTCAAAACACGATTCAAAAATACACAAATCCAATTCGTAAATTCAAAACACGATTCAAAAATACACAAATGTGATTCGTTAATTCAAAACACGATTCAAAAATACACAAATGTGATTCGTTAATTCAAAACACGATTCAAAAATACACAAATCCAATTCATTAATTCAAAACATGATTTAAAACTACACAAATGTGATCCGTTAATTCAAATCATGATTCAAAACTACACAAATGCGATTCGTTAATTTAAAACACGATTCAAAAATACACAAATCCAATTCGTTAATTCAAAACATGATTCAAAACTACACAAATGTGATCCGTTAATTCAAATCATGATTCAAAACTACACAAATGCGATTCGTTAATTCAAAACACGATTCAAAAATACACAAATCCAATTCGTTAATTCAAAACACGATACAAAAATACACAAATGCAATTCGTTAATTCAAAACATGATTCAAAAATACACAAATCAAATTCGTAAACTCAAAACACGATTCAAAACTACACAAATCCAATTTGTTAATTCAAAACATGATTCAAAACTACACAAATCCAATTCGTTAATTTAAAACATGATTCAAAACTACACAAATGTGATTCGTTAATTCAAAACACGATTCAAAAATACACAAATGCAATTCGTTAATTCAAAACACGATTCAAAAATACACAAATCCAATTCGTTAATTTAAAACATGATTCAAAACTACACAAATGTGATTCGTTAATTCAAAACACGATTCAAAAATACACAAATGCAATTCGTTAATTCAAAACACGATTCAAAAATACACAAATCCAATACGTAAATTCAAAACATGATTCAAAACTACACAAATGTGATTCGTTAATTCAAAACATGATTCAAAACTACACAAATGTGATTCGTTAATTCAAAACATGATTCAAAACTACACAAATCCAATTCGTTAATTCAAAACATGATTCAAAACTACACAAATGTGATTCGTTAATTTAAAACATGATTCAAAACTACACAAATCCAATTCGTTAATTTAAAACATGATTCAAAACTACACAAATGTGATTCGTTAATTCAAAACACGATTCAAAAATACACAAATCCAATTCGTAAATTCAAAACATGATTCAAAACTACACAAATGTGATTCGTTAATTCAAAACATGATTCAAAACTACACAAATGTGATTTGTTAATTTAAAACCCGATTCAAAACTACACAAATGTGATTCGTTAATTCAAAACACGATTCAAAAATAAGCAAATCAAATTTATAAATTCAAAACATGATTCAAAACTACACAAATCCAATTCGTTAATTCAAAACATGATTCAAAACTACACAAATGTGATTCGTTAATTCAAAACATGATTCAAAACTACACAAATCCAATTCGTTAATTTAAAACATGATTCAAAACTACACAAATGTGATTCGTTAATTTAAAACATGATTCAAAACTACACAAATGTGATTCGTTAATTCAAAACATGATTCAAAACTACACAAATCCAATTCGTTAATTTAAAACATGATTCAAAACTACACAAATGTGATTCGTTAATTCAAAACACGATTCAAAAATAAGCAAATCAAATTTATAAATTCAAAACACGATTCAAAAATACAATAATCTAAATCGAAAATAAAAAAAAAACATTCAAAAATACACAAATCCAATTCGTACATTCAAAACACGATTCAAAAATACACAAATCCAATTTGTAAATTCAAAACATGATTCAAAAATACACAAATCCAATTCGTAAATTCAAACCCCAATTCAAAAATAAGCAAATCAAATTCGTAAATTTAAATAATGATTCAAAAATACACAAACCAATTCGAAAATTCAAAACACGATTCAAAAACAAGCAAATAAAATTCTTAAATTCAAATCATGATTCAAAAATACACGAATCCTGCACGTAAATAAAAAACTATTCATAAATACACAAATCCAGCTCGTAATTTGAAAACACGATTCAAAAATACACAAATCTAACACGTAAATTCAAAACACGACTCAAAAATACACAAACCCAATTCATTTACTAAAATATATATTTCTACTTCACAAGTTGTGTGTTGTATTTATAAAATGTGTTCTGAATTTACGAATTGGATTTTGTAAATGTGAATTGTGCTGTGCATGTATGAATTTTATTTCATAAATGTATTATTTTTGAGACTGATCTGGCTCCATAACCTAAAGTGTTGTAACGTGTGTTTGTGTGTGTGTTTTTTAATACACTTAACAAAGCTATTCACTGAAGAAAAGATGACTTGTCTGTTTGTGTTTTCAGTTGTTCTGACTTCCATTCATTCATCATTCATTCATTTTCGGCTTAGTCCCTTTATTAATCAGGGGTCACCACAGCGGAATGAACCGCCAACTTATCCAGCACATGTTTTACGCAGCGAATGCCCTTCCAGCTGCAACCCATCACTGGGAAACATCCATACACAATTTAGCTTACCCAATTCACCCATAGCACATGTCTTTGGACTGTGGGGGAAATCAGAACACCGGGGAAACATGCAAACTCCACACAGAAATGCCAACTGACCCAGCCGAGGCTCGAAACAGTGACATTCTTGCTGTGAGGCGATCGTGCTACCCACTGCGCCACCATGCAGCCTGATCATTATAAAAATCATTATAAATCTAGGCATGATCATATTTTATTGTGGTAAAATAAACGTAATCTAGAGGCCTTTGCCTTTCATATAAGCCACTTCTAATACCAAATGATCAGCTAGAAGTCAGGTTATTATTTGTTGTTCCTAAAACTTGGATGAGCGACAAGACGTTTGACAGGCAGTGTATAATATAATTCATAATAGAATAGTATAATTTTAAAAGTGGAATCCAGCTGTCAGGCTTAATGTTTAACTTAACACCAGATGATTATTAGCACAAGTGATCTTTGTGTGTGAATCTCTCTCTCTGTGTGTTCTGCTGCACATGTGGCATCATAACAACTATCATGTGTTATCTTGCCTGTATGCTGGCTTTTAAAAACACGTGTACATCGATTATCAGTACAACATCTCAGATTTGTGGAGTTCTCATTGGTCCAGACACGTGTCTGATAAGGCTCGGTTTGTGGAGTGCTTGAATGGGCCAGCTCTATCAGCAGCAAGTAAAGTCATTTACGTTCACCACACATGTGTCCATCAATACCAGACCATTATCAGCCCTCAGCGGCTCTCTCGCGCACCATAAAAAGCTGTGTTTGGTTCCATCCATCTCTCTCACCCCATCCCCGCCTGTGCGCTTGATCTATAAATAGACCGTCTCTCTACATGCCATTGGTCATGTGACTACGGATCAATGTGGGAAACGGGGAAAATGAGTGTTGGGGATTAAAAAGGTCAGTGAGAATGATTTATCAAAGCACCGGTGAGTGTGTTCGGATTACACTAAATATGACTGGCTTGTTGTTTGACAGTTATCGATTACGCCGAAGCTAAATATAATATGCTGAGGTTTATTCTCAGTAAATGTTCAGTCAAAACGGTTGTTTCTGTTATCACATTCCCATTATTGATCCAAAGTCTCTGTCTGATCTATGATAGATAGATTGAGGTGTATTTTGGTCATATGAAGTGAATGTAATGGTCTGTCTGCAGCTCTCTGCAGGAGCAGAAGGAGGACCTGCGCAAGCGTCTCTCATACACCACTCATAAGCTGGAGCTGTTGGAGCGAGAGTTCGACTCCACGAGGCAGTACCTGGAGACAGAGCTGCGCCGAGCTCAGGAAGAGCTCGACAAGTTTACAGACAAATTACGCCGGTAAGAAGACTGCTCATAGAGTTTTGCATCCACATATGCTTACTAACTGAGCAATTTATCAAACAGGATAATGGATCTGAAATCTTCTACATTCCAATTCCCCTTTTTATGTTATGCAAAAGGACATACATTTTTCATGCAAAACAGTGCAGTACACTCTCAAAATTTTACTTTTAAAGTGCCAATGAGCACATTTAAGGCGCAAAAGTATATCTTTTGAAAATATACTACCCCAGTTACTGGTTTTGTATGTACTTTTGAGTGGATGTACTGTAAAATCCACAATTTGCAGTGCTTCCCTACTGAAAAATCCAGCTTAAACCAGCCTAGGCTGGTTGGCTGGTTTTAGCTGGTCGACCAGCCTGGTTTTAGAGGGGTTTTGGCCATTTCCAGGCTGGTTTCCAGCCATTTCCAGCCTGGTCTTAGCTGGTCAGGCTGGAAAATGACCAGCTAAAACCAGCTTGACCAGCCAAAACCAACTATGTCCAGTTTAAACCAGGCTGGTTAAGCTGGTTTTAGCTGGATTTTGCTGGTCATTTTCCAGCTTGACCAGCTAAGACCAGGTTGGAAATGGCTGGAAACCAGCCTGGAAATAGCCAAAACCCCTCTAAAACCAGCCTGGTCAACCAGCTAAAACCAGCCAACCAGCCTAGGCTGGTTTAAGCTGGATTTTTCAGCAGGGATTAATGGAAATTTAACAAAGTCATGTGGTATTGTTTTGAGCAAAGTGTCTGAAAAAGGTTATTCCAGTTGGCATACACATATTCTACCATTACTTTATTGCATATTAGACATGAAGGCCTTTTTGGACCAATAACTACTGGCATCACTGGAACTGGGAATTAAATTAGCTCCTACACAATGCTGTCTTCCAGACACTGAGGTAAGAATTTCGGTAACACTTTATCAGTGTTGGGGAGTGACTAGTTACATGTAACGGTGTTACGTAATTTAATGACAAAATAAAAGTAACAGTAATTGATTACAGTTACTGAGAAAAAATGTGTAACTAAATTACAGTTATGAAAATGTTAAAGATTAAAATGGGGTTACATCTAAATCTATTCTTTAAAAATCTGGCATATGTTGAGTAATATTAACCCGCTTTACCTGTTTTTGATATGCTTGATGCTTTCTGTTGAGGCCATTTATTAAATCGATGCTATTCTGCTATAACTACATTTCTCAGAAGTGTGGCGGTAGCGTCGCTACTTTATAAATCAAATAGCTTTTCAGTAGCAAAGCTATTTTATTAGTCAAGTAGCGCAGTAGCGTCCATACAAGCTACATTTATCAATCGCAGATCAATAAGTGACGGCACCGACATTCACAAAGCTGTGAGGCCGGTGTCTAGCCGATGAAAGTAAATCACTATGATGGCGAAAATGAGGATTTCTTCTTCTTCCTGTTTTTCGGTGGTCGAAAACAAACTTTTTGGTGCGTTACTGCCACCTCTCACTCTGGTCGGTGATGTCGTCAACCAATTACTAGTATGGCTAACACGAGAAATTTCCTTGATGGAAAGATGACTGAGGGAGAGGAGATATATATATATATAGTTTACCGTAGTAAAGGCTAAAGTATACTATGGTAATTACTATTAGTTCATGATAGTTACTAATGATAACATTATGTAGTGTAATTTATTAATGAAAAGTTGTAAATCTGAATACAATATAAAGCTTATATACCTAAATACTTCCCTTTACTATAAATGACTATAGTATTTTAAACATGTAACACTTGGTTTTATTGTGTTTTTAGTTTTTGCTGTTATATATATGATAATTTTTTTACTGTTTAGTACAGCATATTATTTACAGTAAATAAATGAACTGACCAATTATGCCTTAAATGTTTAATTGACAGTTTTATTGATCATTAAGTTGTGATTGACTTGGATTTAAGTTGCTTCAATTTAAATATGAGAATTGCAAAAATTGCTTAGATGTATTTTTTATCGCAAATGCCACAAAAATCACCCTGCACAACTTACTAAAAGTTTGATTTTGTGACAACAGAAAACACTTTTTTGTTATAAGGTCTGGTATTGTGGTGGCTGTACTTTAAAAATTAAATTAATATAATCTTAATTCAAGTGATGAAGGATTTTGAAACTCTTAATAGTAAACAGAGCCACTGTAAGGTCATACCTGCTTGGTATAAATACTTAAAAATGATTTAGTTAAAAATATCAATGAGAACTTAAAAGTAATCAAAAAGTAATCAGATGGAATCAGTTACTTTACTTTTATAAAGTAAGTGAAAATGTTCACAACTTATTACATTTTAAATAGGGTAATTTGTAATCTGTAATCTATTACATTTTCAAAGTAACCTCCCCAACACTGCACTTTATTTTGATGGTCCCTATTGCACATGTTGTTGATTAAAAGTTGCATTGCAACTTTATCTATTTGTAGACTGTCTGCTTAAAATTCACTGATACTGCTCCTTCAATAGACAGTTAACTGACTCTAAGAAACTTTGCAAGTACAAGTCAACGTATGCTAAAAATAACCCTAACCCTAACCCTAACCCCAACCTAACAGTCCACTTATAATTTAATGAGAATTAGTTAAATGTATTTCCAATGTAACTTAAATTCAACACAGTGCGTGAAAGGGATCATCAAAATAAAGTGATACCAGAATTTCAGCAGTGAAATATCAACACAATCTCACGGCAATTCGTAACTTTTTGATTTAGTGACCAATTCGTACGAATTCGTACAATCTCTACAATTTAGTACGATTTGCTCATCCCCCTATGACTGTTGGGTTTAGGGGTGGGGTTAGGTGCCACGCCTCCTTTTAAAATCGTACAATTTCGTACGACTGAACTCATACGAATTCGTACGAATTAGCCACTAAACAGACAAAACGTAAAATACTTACGTTTTCTCGTGAGATCAGGCTGGAAATATCCCACTCCGACCTCAAAATGTTCCAGTTTATCTTACATTCATATTTTCATCACGACATAAAAATGTAATAACATTTCTTGTTATTGTGCCTATTATGGCTAAAACAAAAAGAATATTCTAGCTGTTCTTTGAATACAGCTGATTAATGACCAAAATAACATTCTATATTGCACTATAACACTAATAACATATCAGAATAGACTTTTTTAGTAGGGTTCCCACTCGTTTTGTACTGTAAACATATTTTTAAAAGTTTATTTATATGTTTTACTGTATATGCTCTGCCTCAAGTACTACGCTGTTTCAGCCTCGCTACAAACTCAGCACTATGGGAGGTAGGGCATTCTCTTTCCGTGCTCCCAAACTGTGGAATGCTCTTCCCACTGTCATTAGGAATGCCGGTTCATTGGACGCTTTTAAAAAGCTACTTAAAACTCATCTTTTTAGGACTGTTTTTAATTTGTGATATCTCTTTTATTCTTACTGTGTTTTTTTTTTTGTATTTTCTTATTGTTTACTGTGCTTTGTTGTTTTTACTTTCTTGTAAGCGCTTTGGGTTTTAGAAAAGCATGTTATAAATAAAATATATCATTATTATTATTATTATTATTATTATTATTATTATTATTATTATATGTAACTCTGCGTTAATCTTACTTAAGTAGAACTAGCTGTCAGTTGTTAAGTGATATAAAAATAACAGGATTCTTCAGTCTGCTCCGAGTTCACAATTGGCATTCTAGATATTATTTCCAAGTAGGAAGCAGGAAAATCCCAATTATGGGTTGTCTGGAATGCAGCACAAGAGTAGGGTCTAACCTAAACACATGAAAATGAGAAGTGACTTCAGTTGACATTGTTTGGGCAAGTGCTTGCCAAGAAACAGTGGCACAGAATTTAAAGTGTTACAAGACAAAAAAATAAAAAATAAATACAAAAAGCGACCATGCGCGCATTCTCAGGTCACCATTGCACTCTTAAAATTAAAGTATTGGAATCAGTGTTTAGATTAACAACCTTTAACTTGCACAAAAAAAATTCCAATGCACAGGTTTTTGTTGTGTTACATTATTTTTAGTGCTAATTAACGTGCTTTTTAGACAACGAGAACAACTGTGTGCCGAGTTAAGCCATTTGTTTTGTCCACCGTGCTCTTTAAAATAATTTAACAACAAATGAAATAAAACAAACAGCAAGCAACAGTCACATAAAATGTCCAGGCCTGGTCCTCTCTCGTCTAGCACTGGCGTCTCTCCTCCTTTTAGCGTCCAGGGCTCCTCCATGAGACTTGAGGCTCAAAAAAAAATTACTCGCCTTCAAGTCATTCCAATTGCCTGAGACTTTTGTTCATCTTCAGAACACAATTTAGGATAGATGAATTCAGAGAGCTCTCTTAACCTGCCATAACTAGCAACGGTCCCAAGACCATTCCAGAAAAGGAACTAAAAACATTGCCAAACATTCCATGTGACTTCAGTTGTACACACATGCACACAAACACACACAAAACCGTAAAAATTACTTTGTTTTCCAATGTCTTCCACATCAGTGTGTGTGTACACTATTGCCAATATGACATTTGCATGTTGCGCTTCTAACTCTAAAAGCAATATGTTGTACTGCTCATAGAAAATACATACCGTGACATGACGTTGGAGATACTGACTTACAAAGTCATATTCATACTTATTTTATTTTGTGTTCTTGGAGCTTGGAGTAATTACAGTCCGACCACTGAAGGCACATGGAATGTTTTGGGTTGCTTTTCTGGACTTCTGGTTGTCGTCAATGGTGGAGGAGGCAGCTCTCGGATTTCATCCAAATTTTTTTTTTTAATAATTCATTGTGCTCTGAAGATGAACGAATGTCTCAGGGGTTTGAAACGACATGAGGGTGAGAAATTAATAACAGAATTTTCATTTGTGAGTGAACTAATCCTTTAAGAATGCGTCTGTGGTGTTCTGTTCTTCGCTAAGCCTTGATGATATGAACAACAAGCTGTTGTTAGTAATTTTATCTCCTAGCCATCCTAAAATACAGCAATCAGCCAGAAAATACATACATCATGTTCCCAACTGATCATATAATTAAGTCGTGCAAGTAATCAGGCACAGCATTATCACATCCCTCTGAAAAAACAGTCATAAAATGTAACAAACTTGGTGTGTGTACAGTAAGTGTTTCTGAAGGGGAGATTTATGGGTCGGCACAAGAGACAAATATCTAATAGATGAAATAGAAACCTCTAAAAGTAAGTTTTGGAACTTTTCTTTTACATTAGACTGAAAATAAAACTGTTCATAAAAGACAAATAACGACACAGAGCTCTAAATTGACAGGTGCATGAAAAACTGTTACTAACTTTTTAGTTTAATGCAGTGGTGAGCAGTAACTCCAAATACGTATTTTAAAGCATGTTTCTCTTACATGTTGCATTAAATGAAAAAGTACTGTGTGAAGTTTAAATTTTAAACTAATCTCGAGAGGAGCATGTGCTCATGAATAGCCGCATTTCCACTATCGGGCCAGTGCGAGCCAGGGCTTTAATCGGGCCAGGCCGGGCCAATAGCCCGGGAGGTTGAGAAATGAGGCCGAAATCATGTGGCGTTTCCACTGTCAGGCTAGTTGCTCGCAGCGCGTCACGCAAACACCGCCCCCAGAACGTCCCCTGAATCAAACGTCACACAACCCGTCACACAACCCGCCCACTTCAGCGGGAACAAAAAACTCAAATTATAACCACAAACACAACCTGGCGTCACTACGAGAGCTGGAAGATGGAGAACACCGAAGCGATTGCTCTTTTACTGTTTGTGGTCTGTTGGTGTAAGGCCAGACAGCGATCCCTGGATAAGGACATTCGAGTTCGGCGGCATTTACTTCGAACACAGATTTTTCTTAGTGAGTTGATCAAGCGCGATAGCAAAACAAATGTAAGGGAAGAAAGCATCTTGTCTCCTCTTTACCTGACAGGAAAACTCCGCCTTTGTACGTAACCCAGTTGGCCCTCCTTGGCCCAAGGTATTCGGCGGGCCGAAAAAGGCCGGACGCTGGCCCCAAGGAAGCCCCGCTTTGGCCCGATTACGGCCCGGAAGTGATAGTGGAAACGCGACTGGCCTTGGCTCGCCCTGGCTCGCTCGCTTTAGGCGCGATAGTGGAAACGCGGCTATTGACCCAGCTGGTCCACATTAGCTAATCCTGCTCCTCCAATCAAAGGATCCCAAGTCACTATATATATATATATCCTCATTTCCTCTCTACAACTATCTTCGTCTGGAAGAAACCCCTCTCCTCCCCTTCTTCCACCTTTTGGGCAGCACGGTGGCCCAGTGACTAGCACTGTTGCCCACAGCAAGAATACCAATGGCGTTGGGTCTTCACTGGGCCATCTGGTGTTCCTGTGCGGAGTTTGCATGTTCTCCCCGTGTCTGCGTGGGTTTTCCCCGGTTTCCTCCCACCATCCAAATGTGCTCTATATTATAGATAAAATAAGCCTAAATTTTTTTCTAATGTCTTACTCTCAGGACGTTCACCTTGGCCTCTGCAGCGGGGGAGTTTCAGATCGACCTGAGCTCAGTCTCCCCTCGCCCTGTGAAAGGAGGGAGCCCTGGGCTCGAGGATACCTTGAGCTCAGGGCTCTCTCCCGGGACAGCACGCCAAACAAGCATGTATAAATCGTGAGCTAAGTGTGAACTCTTGAAATGTCTGAAATTCTCATTTTGATTAAAAAAATGACCTCTAAATTACCTTCTACTTATATTTTATCGGCAATGTGTGAAATGTGGCAAATGAATAGAATGCCTAAAATCGAATATCAAAGTATGAAGTGATCGCTACTTTATACATTGCCTAGGTGTTCTATAGAATGCAGAGTTCCCGTGTGGCAAAGTATGTAACTGGGCTGGTCTACGCCTGCCATTTTTCCCCACCACTGATGTTTGCGGTGGTGCTTGAGTCGTTGTTTGATGATGGTGAACGAAGCATGTGAGTGTTGAACGTTATTATAAGACAAGCGTATTGCCGGTACAATATTCCACTAACACATCACAGACAATATTGACAATATAATTCTTCTCAAGATGTCAGTATATATTATTCAGCTGAGATTCTTTACTAATTCGTGAAATATGTAAGTGCAAGACCAAAGTGCCAAAATATGAAGTGTTTTTGTGTGAAAGAAGAAAATGAAGTACAATTCTAAGTGTCATTCCAGTCTTACCTATTGTAACAAATACTTCTATCTCAGTTCTTTTTCAGTTGTTTTTCCGGTAAAAGCATCATATGCTTTATTTCGTATCCTTTCCACTTTAAAATGCGCAATAATCAATAAAAGCTTTTATTGTGCTCTTGTGACACTTTGCCTAAATGATACTTGTCATTCTATATAATGCCTAGGAATTGTATGAAATGCCAAAGAACAGTTTGCAAAATCATTATAAATAACTTATATGTAAAACCATCAGGCATTCTACATTTCCTTGGCATTCTATAGAAGGCCGAACTTCACACATTGCAGGTAACATATACATTTCTGAGGTGCACATTTAGTAGACACTTTATGGCCCATTTCCACTGAGTGGTACGGTACTGTACGGTTCGGTTTGGTACGCTTTTATGGCCATTTCCACTGTCAAAAAGCGTACCGTACCACTTTTTCGGCACCCTTTCGAAAGGGTACCAAACACGAGAAAGGGTACCAAAAGGCGGAGCCACACGCGCAGCTGAACACTACTAGTTTACAGAGATACGTCATTCGCTTACGCAACAAGCCAGAATGAAAACAAAAAAACCGCCATGTTTGAATTACACAGCAAGAGATTTTAGCGGAATTATAAATACATATAATAACGAGCCATGGTCGACCCGGGCTCAAACAAACCTTGTCGTCGTCTTGATGAACAGCCACAAATCCAAGAAGAGCAGATTTACCCTGTGCCCCGTAGTTTTTTTACGAGCCAGTCTGAGTCGCGAGCGGTTTCGCTTTCTTGCTAGCGCTCGCGCGCGTCTAACATTATATCTGAAATAACAAACTTCTTGAGCTGATGATAATAACCTGCGCTTGATTATTGATGTGCTTTTGAAACCTGATTCTGTCAGACACTGACAAACGCGAGAGTGAAGCGTGAAGAAACAAAGGAGAAGCCGGAAAAAAAGGAGCACATTATTTATCAGCAAACATGAACAAACTGTCATGTATAACTAACTTATTATCTTCACATTTTGGACTAATATGAACCGGGAATGACGGAATTACTCTCTAACAGAGGCTACATGTGCTGCTGAAGATTACAGACACAGATGAGAGGTTTACACTGACTTTTTTCACTGTGAGCTATATTTTGTGTTGTTTTGAACCTAAATATGGACAAAATGTCTGCTATATGTAGTTCTTCTGTAATTGGTAACATATCGGAGACTGTAAGGGGCTGTATGTGTTCATATATGTTCATTTATTTAGTTATTTAATATAATTACAGACGTTACAGTAGGCTGTTTCATACTGTCTTTCATCTGCAGTTATAATCAACTCATGTTCATTGAAAAGTTAGTAATAAACATTTCTACACAAGTATTTATGTGTATGAAGCATCTGTTTTGTGAGAAGTGCTTTTCATATGATATGTAAGTGACCCATACAGCTTTATTGTAGACATATCCTCGAGCTAGAATGACGTCGATTGAAACTTTCTGTCATACACCACGCCCACCAAAAGGGTACCCTTGTTAGTGGAAACGGAAGCCTGATAAAGGTGACCCGTACCAAACCGAACCGTACAGTACCATACCAGTCAGTGGAAACGAGCCATTAGTGCCCACTGGAGAGTTGTTGTTATTAGCAGTGAAGCAATGCAACTAGACCATGTGACTAATAGCAACAGTCCATTTGAGTACAGAGACCTTCATTCTTGTTCTCACAACTCAGGCTATATTCACATTTCTGTGCTGATCTGAGAATTGTTTTTTGACAAATGAAGTGTTCAGATCTAAAAACCTCTTTGTGCCATCTATTTTCTTGTAAAAGGAGCATTTTTCTCATATTTCTATCTTTATGCTCAGTTATTTCATTTTAAAAGAAACAAAAATAACCAATTCTTTGTTCATTCATTCATTTTCTTTTTGGCTTAGTCCCTTTATTAATCTGGGGTCGCCACAGCGGAATGAACCGCCAACTTATCCAGCATATGTTTTAGGCAGCGGATGCCCTTCCAGCTGCAACCCATCTCTGGGAAACATCCATACACACTCATTTACATTCATACACTCAGACAATTTAGCTTACCCAATTCACCTGTACCACATGTCTTTGGACTGTGGGGGAAACCGGAGCACCCGGAGGAAACCCATGCGAATGCAGGGAGAACATGCAAACTCCACACATTAACGCCAACTGACCCAGTCGAGGCTCGAATCAGCGACCTTCTTGCTGTGAATTGACAGCACTACCTACTGCGCCACTGCGTCGCCCAATTCTTTGTTATAAAAATTACTAAACCTACACACAAAAAGAGTTCAAGACTTTCTTGCTTGATGCTACTAGCAGGTTTGGCATGCTGTCCCAGGAGAGAGCCCTGAGCTTGGATGTAATTAACCCCAGGGTTCCCGCCTGGTCAATTAGGATGTAAGAGGGTCAGAGATCAGGTAGTTCTCGAGATCTTTCCCAAGTAAGAAGGAAAAGGAGGACATGGGGTGGAAGGGGAGATTCTTCCAAAATGAAGATAAGGCAGTAGGGTGAAATCGGTCTATTTATTGTAGGCTTGAATCAATCTAATTGGATTATTGCTGATTACCAATGAAAGACCAGCCGAAATCAATTATATCACACGCTCTTCTCGAAATAAAGCTGCAGTCACACTGGACTTTTCCCAACGCAAGGTAACGCAAGATCGTGCATCAAATTTCACAGAAGTTTCGTGTTGGGAAGTTCAAGGTTGGTGAACTCTGACCTGCGAAATCGCATCACTTGACTGCGTGAGACCAATCGAGGATCAAAACATGACCTCTCCGGACAGAAATTGAAAATATGGAGCAATCGCTCGCTTTTTTTAATGTCTAATCATCTTGTTTAATCCCGCCCCTTTTCGCAGCGCCATACGACAGAATTTCGCAAGCACAAACTCCAGTGCGACAGCAGCATCAGTTTGTAAAACTTCATTTAAATAATTGCAGATGCCAGACCTAAACTTAAAATTGTGGTTGAAAAGTCAGAATTGTTAAAATTGTTATATAAATTCAGTACAAAAAAAGTCGCAATAACTTGAGCAAGCTTTCTTACACATTTATATAATATTATCTTTCCTTAATCTATTTAAAACCAGAAAATAATTAAGTATTGTCGCATTATGCCTTATGTCCATTTTACCTTGGAAAATATATATATATAACATGCACAACTGTTGATATAAAACATTGACAAAGTCTTTTTCCCACAGCACAAGGGGTCATAGGCAAGATTAAAGAGAAACTTTCATGGTGACGCACTTCAAAATTGTACTGTTTCAAAAACATACTATGACTGCAAGGCACAATATCCAACTTTGTGTACTGTTTTAAATGAATAGTATGCAAATGTTTCACTTGTGTCTTATGAGGATGATGCCAGGTGTGTAGGAGTCAGTTGTACAGTTATAGCTTGGCCATGTGTTGGTCTTCTTAGTCCATTGTATATATATATATATATATATATATATATATATATATATATGTATAAAACATGAGTTATGAATTGATATCACAACAGAAGCCATAATAAAATGTGCAAGATGAACAGGTGCGCTGGCAAGAGTTTTGGCAGCGGACTTTAAAAAAAGCAGCTTTATCTAACAGATGTCTAAGCAAACAAGGAAGCCGTTTAAGACCTTTCTGTACACGCTGGATCTGAAGCAAGACGTTTTGTTCATGTGTTTCCCACAGAATACAGAGCAGTTACTCAGCACTGCAGAGGATCAACCAGGACTTAGAGGATAAAATCCACCGAAATGTGAGTGCGCACATTGGCAATACACTCGAAAATAAATACAAAATAAGGTGTTTGGGTGCACATGCACTGCTTTTTTGGTTTTAACGTGCGAATGGTTTTGTTCGCATGTGTTTACGAGTACTCATCTCGCTCTTTAAGTGTTTTCCCTTCTAAATGGGTTTTCAGGAGAAAGTGTTTACGCCGCTGTCCACATATGTGTGTGTACGTGTTTCTGTAATGTGACAGATTGGTGAAGGTGTTAAATATGTACAATAGCGCTGAATGCACTAAGAGTCTATTTGAATATCAATACAGTGCCACTGGTGCGCCTGACGTTAATTATAGTCCATTACAACAGCCCGTCCGCCTTCATGTGACAGTGTGATAGTGAGTCTATTATACGCCGCAAATCTGCATCACGGCCTGTTTGTTAATTTGAAGTCGCAAACAATTAAATTATAATTAGCCTGCCTGCCGCAGTACATTGCGTGACCATTACATGTCTGTATTAGGAGCTACAAGTAGGCTATGTCAAAGTAAGCAGGCTTTTTTTAAGCAACAGGTTGCGTCTATTATGACGTCAATGATGACACTGAAGGTTATGGGTGCAGGTATGAAAGGAAAATGATCTGATATCAGCCTCCTTTTGATATTTCTTTGAGTAGGCCTATTAATTCCCATCTGCTGGAGGAGAAAACTACTGTAGAATGGCTTAATGTCCGCTGAAAGCCTCCCTTAAGGGATTTCAGAAAGCTTTGTTGAAGCGTTATCAGCCAAAATCAACCTACTATCTATGAGGAGAATCATAATATAATAAACTTTCCTTTTAAACAAAGTACATCAAAATCCAAAATAATATTACAGTAATTAACAGCTTTTAGCAAGGAAGAAACTAATTCCAAATGAAGAATTTTGTAAGACAAACAAATTAAATGTTATTATTTAAGTCGTTCATTCATTGATTTTCCTTGTAAAAACATGTAAGACATGTAAAAACATGCATTTACGCAATAGGTACATTGTAACAAATGATTAATTTCAGTTTCAGTAAATATAAGTTAAGGACACCTAAGTCGGACCACCGACTGTGAGGGTTCCAACTCATTCAAAGTCATAAATAACCAAACAAAATCTTCAAAACTGTATAGGGCACGCATTCTGAAGCACTGTGCATTGATACTGTATATACCTCAGATGCCCATGTGCAGCTTCCTCTGTTTGAAACAAAGCACAGGCACATCTGATTTGAGGTATTGACCTTATTCTTGGAGCCAGATCAGTCTCCAAAATAATACATTTAAACACATTTCATAATTACAACACACATTTTGTGAAAAGTCATAAAAAAAAAATCATAAACATTTTTGCTAATTGGATTCGTCTATATTAGGAATTGGGTTTTGAATTTATGCATTAAATATGTGTATTTTTGAATCACGTTTTGAATTTATGAATTGGATCTGTGTATTTTTGAATCGCGTTTTGAATTTTCTAATTGGATCTGTGTATTTTTGAATCGCGTTTTGAATTTACGAATTGGATCTGTGTATTTTTGAATCGCGTTTTGAATTTACGAATTGGATCTGTGTATTTTTTTAATCGCGTTTTGAATTTCCGATTTGGATCTGTGTATTTTTGAATCATGTTTTGAATTTACGAATTGGATCTGTGTATTTTTTAATCGTGTTTTGAATTTCTGAATTGGATTTGCATATTTATGAATAATGTTTTTAATAACGAGTTGGATTTGTGTATTTTTTAATAATGTTTTTAATTTACGAATTGGATTTGTATTTTTTAATGATATTATTACGAATTGGATTTGTGCATTTTTTAATCGTGTTTTGAATTTATGAATTGGATTTGCGTATTTATGAATGATGTTTTTGATTTACGAATTGGATTTGTGTATTTTTTAAATGTTTTTACGAGTTGGATTTGTGTATTTTTGAATCGCGTTTCGAATTGGATTTGTCTTTACAAATTGTCTTTTTAATCTTACATATTGGATTTTGTAAATGTGAATTGTGTTGAGGATGTATGAATTATATTTTGTAAATGTATTACTTTTGAGTCTGATCTGGCTCCATATGTACGAGCAGGTGCAGTCATTTGAATCTTTTTGGCTCAAGACTTTCAGCTTGTTATGCTGCTTGATGACGCAAGCTGATATATTTTTTTATTACATTGGTCTAATTTGTCTACAAAATCATGAACACACTTGTTTGTAAAGCAAGTAGTTTGACCGTTTTCTGCCGTTTCTTATTTCTAGTCATTTCTCCTATAGGCAATGCAAAACAGGACACACTTCTGGTTCACAGAATAAGGTCGATACATCAGGGATGCAACCGAGTGTGACACGGATAAAAAGCTCATCACCTTCATGAACATGAGCCTCATCTGACACTGAGGAACTGTTGAATAAAGTCATTATTTTATTTATTTATTTTGTGCACAGAAAAGTATTCTCTTAACTTGGCTCAATTCAGATTCATCCACTGAAGACAAATGGTCTGTTTTTAGAGTTTTTGGAGTCTCAGAGGTCTCAGGGGTTTGGAACGACATGAAGAACAGAATTTTCATTCTTATATGAACTAACTCTTTAATTAGCAAAAAATACTACGATTAATAATAATAGTTTTATACACAACTATTAGTGAACCATTTTCAGTTTCAAATCATCTCTACTCTTGCCTGTAAGAACAAAAATGGCAGGGTATATTTTTCAGCTGGTGTAGTGACTGTGGCCAAAGAGCATAGAATCACCAAGAGGCGACACTCTAGTGCAATTTGGGAAACAGCCACTAGATGGTGCGGCGGCCATTTTGGAATTAAAACTCCAATAGAACAACAGCATATAATAAGTCTGTAAAATAAACTATTAAAAGTGCTGATGATTGTGATAGTAAGTGTTGTATTGTCGTCTTTCAGGTTGTTTCTCAGCTTTAATGCGCTTTTTAAATAAATAAATAAAAAACAAAGCAGCTGCTTGCCATCGCGACAGCAATAAGATCCAATGGACAGCCGATCGCTTTCACTTCAAAATGGCGGAATCCGGGGCTGTTGCAGGGCGCTGCTGTTGCAATGGAACGTTTTATTGAGTGTCGCCTCTTGGTCATTCTAAGCTCTTTGCTGTGGCTGAAAATCTATTGACCTAACATGGCATCAAGATGGCTGCTTTTAATCAAGAATCTCTAAAATTGTGATATCAGCATTAGCTATGTTTCCATCCAAAGATACAAATTAAACCCATGCACAAAACTGCAATATCATATAAAACATTTGTAAATAAAGCATCGTTTCCATCCAATGAGAATAAAATCACTTCCAGATAAACTGGCACCAAATATCAAAAAGAAAAATGGATTTAAAGAATTTTAATAGCCTTATTAAGAAAACATATGCCAAAATTAAGTGAGTTTTTCCTTAAAGGGAACATAGTTTACCTATTTTTTATGATTTAATATTAATATTATGGTTCTTCTGAGTGTGCCAGTTTAGGTTCAGTTTAAAACACAATTCAGATTGTTTTATTATAATGTGTTAAAAAGTGTCATGTTGGGGGCGTGTCCACAGTTCTCTGATTTATGGGTGTGTTGCTTCACATGTAGACTAGTTTCGGCTTCCCGCCAACGTAACAAGGGGGCGGGGCCATGAGCTCACCCGCTCTGCGTTTGCAACAGAGTCTGACAGGCAGACGGAGGAGTGAGAGGATCACCATTCAGTCGTACATATACGACTCTGACACAGACCAAGCAGAGAGTACAAAATCATTTGTGTCTTTGTACAGTTTTACAGCCAACTGTGTGCTAGTTTCAAGTGCCGAGCTTGTACACAGAAACTAATAACCACGCACACTGAATTAACTTTGACTGAGGCACCGGATGCGCCGCTCGAAGCCGCGACACGGCACACCAGACACTCTCTGTGGCGCACCAGTAGCATGAAGTGTCCCGAATCGTCGCGCCACGCATTTTTGAATTATAAACATAGGTTTCTGCAGCGGTCCGCGGCGCCCAGCCGTCGACTTGAGTGTACCCTGATAGAAACCTATGTTTAGAATTCTAAAACGCATGCTAGTTAAGATCAGAGGGAGCTTCTGGGATCGCGAGAAAGGCAAACGGCTGAAGTATAAGGTAGACTCAATGAGAAGTACACATGTTTGCAAACCTACCTAAAGATACAACCAATAATTCTGATTAGAGCAATAATGTGGAGAATACTGATCTTGTGTTGAGCCCAATAAGCCTTGCATCTAAAAATAGAGCTAGGGTGTTCCTTTAGTGATATCGCTTCGACTCACGCTGAAAATGGCGGATGTGAATTAACAAACAGGATATGATATGTCAATGATATGATATGTCAATGATATGATATGTCAATCAATATTGGTGGGCGGGGGGACCGCTCTCCTACGTCAAGTTGCGGTGGGTTTGAAAACAGCTCCAATTGGTCCACCGTTTTTTATGTTGTTAAATTGAAAAAAAAAGCACTGGGTGTGTTTATATCACCCCAATATGACAGTCTATACACCATACATACACATATGTCTGTCCAAACAGCTTGAAAAGTAGATTTTTTACCATAGGTGCCCTTTAAAACAAGCAAAATAATCTGCCAATGGGGTAATCAAAGTAATCATGTTTTTCTTTTTGACATATGATTATTTTACTTACCCCACTGACAGATTATTGTGCTCGTTTTAAGGAAAAACTCACTTAATTTTGACATTATTTCTTAAAACGAGAATGCTTATTGAAAAAATGCTTATTGATTTAAGCTTTTTTAGATATTTGGACTAGAAACAAGACAAAAAAAATCAAAGTAAAACATTTTTGTAGTGTATAACATTGCAAATCTGTCATTTTTTCCCTCACCTGAAAACATTCTCCTTTTCATCTAGTCCCAGCATCACGATGATGAGAAACGGGCTCTCAGTCGCGAAATCATCGTTCTTAACAATCATCTCATGGAAGCCAAGATGACCATTGAGAAACTCAGAGAGGACAATGTAAGAGAAATAATGACAATGTGATTTCCCTTTGCACACTGAGGCTTAGCGGCAACCCTTTGGAGGATGGTTTGCTTTAGATTACCAAATGTTCCTTTTCTCCCTCTCTCAATAGGACTTGTACAGGAAAGACTGTAACCTTGCTGCACAGCTCTTGCAGTGCAATAAGTCACATTACAGAGCCCAGTTGTCTGAGGTAAGTTAACAGTTCTGTACATTATCTGACTGCATTGGTTAGTCCTGTTACATGGTACATTTGTATTTCCCTATAGCATATACATCTTAAACTCCTCCTCAAATCAGTATTGAAGTTTTAAGGTTATCTTTAAACTAACATGCTCCAAAACAAAGACAAAATTCACATTTCACTTCACCAATATAGTTATAGTTTTATATTTTGATGACATTACTCTACATTTCAGCTTGCCAATTTTTTGTCCAATCAAATGCTCTCTACTAGTGTTTGATTTCAACTACATTATAAAAAGATTCTTAAGGTAAGACTGAAATAATTCATACAGTTACTATTTCTATGTTGAATGGGACTTAGGGTATGGAGGACCAGTAGTGCCGGTTATAAATAAAACAAAGAACCAAATTATCAATTTAATAAATGAAGCATAAAATCCTATATAAATAAATCACAATTTAAATGCACAATTAATGGACAAATAGACATATTTAAATGTGTTTATTTATATATAGTGTTTTTTAATTGTTATTTAATAAAGCAATAAAGTAATGCATTTACAAATCATCTTTAAATGTACAAATAAATAAAACATTTTATAATATGTTAATTTAATTCATGTTTTAGAATGCTGATTAATCAAACAATAAAAAGTGTATTTATACATTATTTAAAATGCATTTAAACTGTACAGCAGGGCTTTTTATCAATAAGATTTGTAGGGCTCTTATTTTGTAATTGCGAATAACCCAGAGCCAAAAATCCTGTTATTTTGTGCTTTCCTTTGTTATTTGCTTCGTTATTATTTAATATTTCATCATCAGACAGTGTGGGGCTGACATAATATGACATAATTGCTGCATTGGAAATACTTCCATACTATATAGTACGCTAAAATCAGTATGTGAGCCGAGTAGTATGCTTGAATTCGTAGAATTCGAAAATCAGTATATGCGAGAAGTACCTTGTTGACCCACTACTTCTGGCGAGATTCTGAAGTGTGCATCGGATGGACGCTATGCTATCACATGATGCCCCAAGAGAAAATTCGTGAATGGGAGTGAAGCAACGCAACTCACACTGGTAGGTCATGCGATCATGACAAAATGGAAAACGTATATGGAAGGCCGTTAGGGCCAAAACATATGCAACAAACGCGTTTAAACGTTATTACATGTTAACATGTAATCTACGCGTTAACACGCAATTACACACTAACACGTGATTTACGTGTTAACATGCAATTTACGTGCTAACACATTTTTTCTAAACTAGTGTCATTTTTTAAAGCATTATAATTTAATAATTTCTCTAACCTGCTCATTTTAAAATGTATAATATCAATTCACTTAAATCACAATAAATGTTTTGCAGTCAATGATCTGATACTGATTTCTCTGGACACATTTTTCAAAGAAATCTCAGCAGCTGAATGACAAGAATTATAATGTTCCTGGCCATCAAACACATTGCAGAAGATGTCTGGCCTTTCATAATACAAAATATCTACTACAGCTCATTGACTGCAAAACATTTGTGATTAAAGTGAAATTACATAATACATTTTAAAATGAGTAGGTTGGACGATTTTGATTACTTTTCAATTAATCGCCCAGCCCTGGGTCGTGAACTTTGGTATAGTATCCAATCACAGTGGCCGCCTGAAACTCGCTGTTCTGTCGATTTGTCCAACCTCCCATTCAAAAAGTAGGTAGCACATTTTGATGACGCAATATGCTCCCCATCAGATTTTGCTACCAGTTTAAAGTTTAATGTGGGGTAGTGTGATTTGAAGCTGTAATATTGCCCTAACCCACCTAATCCCTAACCCAAATCTTAGACCCATTAAAATGCAGTGTTGGTAGCATAATCTAATGGGTAGGATAAAATGTCAGGACACTGGTCTATACAGTTACTACCACGGTTCTAAAGCTGTGTTATTCATACAAACACAGAACGCCACCCGCCCCCCCCCTCCACCCCTGTCTATAAATGTTGGCAGGTATGCATCGTTGTTCGTTCTTTGCTTGCTATTGATGAGCTTTACTAATACTAATTAGCAATATTTGCCATTAATTCATTATTTCTAATTAATTTAGTGCTTGAAATTAACCAAAGAATATTTGTAAATTTATAAAATACATCCCTGAATTATAATTAATTAATTTAGCTAACATTTAAATTATATTAATTTAATATTTTTTTGCACAAATATTGTAACGTATCATTTTTTAGATGGATTTGCTTCTGAAGGTAGAATTAAAAGGGTTTAGGTGTCAAGGTACATATTTGATACAGTGTTATGGAATTTCTAATATACAGTAAATAAGAATGGACTAGAAAATCTGAA
Organism: Danio aesculapii; assembly: GCF_903798145.1. Lineage (NCBI taxonomy): Eukaryota > Metazoa > Chordata > Actinopteri > Cypriniformes > Danionidae > Danio > Danio aesculapii. Next base: position 5,673,278 of record NC_079454.1, read on the forward strand.
ATATAATTGCACGCCTGTATAATAATGAACAAAAAAACAGAGCATGAAGGAACATTTACACCTAGTCTCTGGATAATAGTTATTTATAGTACAACGGCTTGTACACAGTCTTTATATAGCCTATATACTTGATGCACTGTTTCCAAGATACAGTATGTCATCTGTATAAACCCAACCGCCACAATTATCATTTAAACGCCATATGACTTAAGTCTTTTAGCTTGAGAAACCTGCATATATTAATGTAGCAAAGCACAATTCTTGTTATTTAGTGGAATCAGCAAGGCAAAACATAGTAAATCAAGTTCTTGTTTTTTTTTTATATTGAAGTTCTGTCCCAATTAAGAACAAGGGATTATTCTGGCAGGACAAATGTGGGGGTGTTTAAGTAATAATAGTATTTGCCAATAAACCTGGCAATTTATTAATCTGCTCCAAGCCTTATGCCGGTCCCATGATGCCTAGTGCAGACCTTGTGTTGGCATGCTGCCTGCTGTAAAAACCTGTTCATATTTGGCAGATACAGCTGAATGGAAACATTACTGCGTCTTATACGTGGTGTTCAGGGAATTAAGCCTTTCATATTGTTTTATTTGAAAATGCCAAAGAACTGGCATGAAGCATTCGTTAAAATAGTCATTCGGACAGAGCTGGACAAAAGGTCTCATTCTGTATGCCCATAGCAAGATTTCTTTAAAAGCAGCCAACAAAAGCCTTGAAAGCAAGAACACTCGGGTCAACAGATGTCCTATGAGTTAAATATCAAATGAGATTTTTTTAACAAGCATCAACTCTTTTTATTTTTTAAGAACTAAATTTTTTGTTTTATCTTTGCTTCTCTTATGCTTCTATAATTAGCCATGTTCAGTTAGCTAATTAGCTGCAATTTACTTTCTTCTTGTTGCTATGGTGAAAGAACTGAGAGGTAAAAAGAGTTGTGATATTGGACTGATGCCTAGTACTCTGTGTGTGGTGTCAGTAGCAATGAAATCTGTGGTTCTTCCCTCTGGCCAAGTTTCACTAAATGGAAAACTAGAGCCATATACTTGTGTAGACCATTAGCACAGACTTAATATTGGCTGTTAACAATATCTTTGGACGCCTGCTTTGCAGGTTTTCTTCTGGGTTTACTGAGAGCTCCAGTTCCATTCATCTTTTTTGTCTATTTCTTACTGCCTGTAAGGATACTGACCCGACTTAAGCTTTTATTCTCCCTTATCCCTATCTGCTTTCTTAGTGGGTGTGATTATGCCAAGTAGGATGTGAACCTGGATTAACATCTATGTTGATCCTGGAACATCACTCCTGTTCGAAAATGTAATCCACACCTAATTCCTACCCATAACCTTAACCCTAACCGTAAATTATTCACAATATCAGAGGGGATTAAGAGTTGGATAACAATGATATAGAAGCACATAACCCCAACTGTAAGCCTAAATACATACAACATAGATGTTGATCCTGTAGCATGTCTTGGTGTAATCACATTAACATTTCTCCTCGTGTGCAAGTCTCTCAACTTTATTGTTTACTGGTTCCATCTAATAGATGTCTATGTTTCTCTCTCAGTTGCCTGCAGAGTTTCAGGAGCGTGTGAGCTTGCACATGGAGGGTTCTTCCCTCTGCCACTCCCCATATGCCGACACAGTGCCTGCCTCTGTCATTGCTAAGGTCCTGGAGAAACCAGAAGAGGCCTGCAGCAGTCAAGCCTCTCGCTCACCCAGCCCACAACCTCAGGAACGCCAGGGCTTCCTTGTGGGCACCAGCCTTGTGGGTAGCACTGAGCGTCTTGGCCTCCGAGCTACTTACAAGTCAGACCTGTACAGCAGTGACACAGCACTTTATTGTCCTGATGAACGGAGACGAGAGCGCAGACCCAGCATGGACCTCCATGGACAAAGAAAGGTTTACGAGCCCCAGAACTCCACTGATAGCAACCCAGAGGAGGGATCAATGTCCCTACAGCCCGGCTTCTCACAGGACCACTTCCGAAAGTTTACAACCTCTCTGGGAGGAGGCTCCAGCTCTTACTCCAGCTTTAGTGGAGGGGGATCGGAGGACAAGGGTCAGGATCCTCCGAGTAGTGCTGCATCTTCTCCGCGCCACCCTGCCCTTTATATGGACTGGAGGGATGGGGGTGAATACGAGCACAAGAGCGATTCCTCCTGGGAGCGGGAGAGTCCAAGCGCCTTTACAAAGGCACATGCTTTTCAACAGCCTGAGACCAGCCACCATCAGAATGGTAGCTCGCCCATTTACAGCAGAACAATGTCCTCCTGTTACAGTGAGCCTTACGAGCCCCTGCCACCTTCCACCTCTCCAAGCATCACCTACGGTGACAGTCGCCGCGGAAGTGCTTTTGCTCCCGAGGAAGAAGAGCTGATTGGGCGGTGGAGGCAACTCAGCGTGGAGGATCTGAGTGCCCACTCATACCGCAGCCCAGGGCGAGCATCGCCCTACAGTTTCTCTGAGCAGCACTTCTCTGTTCGGCCTGCAAAAATTCGCCTTGGTCCACTCTACAGTAGCTTCCAGGAGGGTACTGATGTATACCATCATGCTGGGGTACTTGACCCCTTCTCCAGCCCAAGCCCTGACTGCAGCCCAGGTTTACGACAACAGCAAAGCCAACCTCATCTGTACCGCTCCAAGGAGGATAGCCAAGAGTCCGAGCATAGCCTCTACAGCCCTAAGGACGGTGGGGTGGCAGCTGGGGGCCAAGCAACTGAATATGTTGATGTAAGTCCAAACAGCTCAAATGAGTCACTGGACCATGGATCTCTGGAAATGGGTGCTGAACTGCAGCATTATCAACCCGAGAGGCACAGCGTGTCCCCTCAGGGAACCACCCCACCACCTCCTCCACAACAACCGTACCAAAAATTTGGCACACTAGGGCTGTCACGTAAGGACAGTCTTACCAAGGCACAGCTCTATGGTACTCTACTAAACTAGGTGTGGGGTTTCTTGGTTACTCTCTTTTGCAGCTCTATGGTACTAAGAGCAGGGTGTCCTGGTTACCCTCTTTTGTTGGTAGGTTTTGAATGTTAAGCTACAGTTTGAGCCAAACACTAGATGGGATTTTCTGCTGAATCTTTTCATTCCATCAGCTCTCTTATCTTTTTTTTCCCCTCTCGATTTCTGTATCTGTTACAGTGTTTTCTAAACATCAAACATGAATCGCTCATGTTTGTACAGTTGATATGAAGCTCTAACACTCAGCACTATTTGTATAGCCTATTTTGAAAGTTTATTAATGGTTCTGTGTGGTTTGTGAGAAAGTATTTTAAGTGCATTAGGTAATTATGGACTTTTGGAAACAAGTCTTCAGTCTTCAGAGAGAGAGAGAGAGAGAGATTAATTTTGTTTTACCAAAAGCCTTCGGCTCGAAAGGGTTTCTGAATGGACAGCACATGCTATGTAAAAAGAATTGCTAATTTTGACAAGAAATCTGATCTTTTATTATTTAATTCATGAATAGCTGTATTTATTGTTAAGTATGCTATATCTATTATTGTTTAATAAATGTAACACTATAGGGAGATTGAACAATCTATATAATTGTAAATTATTTATATTGCTATAAATAAGGCAATCAGCACAATCATACAAGCTGCAAACGATTAAAAATGCCTCAAATGATTCACGTCATGACAACGATTTGGGATTTCATGACAATCCATTGATGGATCCTTCCAGAGGTTTGTGAGCAAGACCTTGCGCAAATATTTGGGAATAAAGTCTGCATGAATTCATATTACCCTAAGTCAGCCCTTCAAGATCAAGTCTCAGCCAAAGCGATACTTCTAATCTCTTTCTATTCCACATAGGTTTGATACAGCTCAAATCTATTGCACCATCAAATGAGTACAATATCTTGGAAGCACTGGGCATTTTATTAAACTCCTGATGTGTTTTGTTGGGCGATGGAATTTCTGAGGTGATTGTTCTTTTCAGTGTTTTCTCTCTTTTGTTCCTCAGTGCTGTAAGCCCCCCGCCCCCTCCCTCAGGCCCTCTCTACCTCACGATTCAATCCCTCTCTTCTTTCTTAATCAGCTGGGATCCTGTGTCAGTTGACACAATGATGCATGACTCTTTCTTCTGTTTTGCTTTCTATATCTAATAAAGCACAATAGTTGCACCATGTCCGTCTCTTTAACTCCCTTTTGTTTCGTGCACTGCTCCTGTCGGAGAGCCAGGTTTGCTGCTGAGGTGTATTGAGGAGAATTTATAATTCAGAATTCTGTCTCCAGTATGAAATGTTTCCTTGTACAGTGCGAATGACACTTACAAAGCTTACAAAGGAAGGACCTTGGTCCTCCTCCACACAACAACCAACCTTTTTTGTCCAAACATTCATTTATTCAATCTTTAGATTATATTCGAGCACTGCATTTACACCCAAAACACGTCATGTTAGTGCGTGTGATTAAAGACTGTAGATAGTAAACTCCCTACAGCACCACTGCAAATGAAATGTATCTAATAATGGCTAATGCACAGCAATATATAGCAGAGGCAATGCAATTTACACAGCCAATATACTGGTTCCTTTTTTAAGTCCACTATCTGCAGAGCAACAGCCTACGTGTTTCCTTTTTGATTATGTGCCAACTCGGAATGGCACAAACATATTTAAATATATCGTGAATAAGTCACAGGGTGGCAGTTTACTCCACAGCATTATGAAAAGATGAGATTCTGAGAGGCTGAAATGTATCTAGTTCACTTCATAGATGAATAACTCTGTTCAATTAATTGCACAACAACAATCCGCACTTGGTTAATCTACATCGAAATATATGCAGTGGTCCTCTGTGTTCTTGTTAGCACCGAGCCACATGTTTCTTAGGCACGTTGCTCCTGTCATTTGTATTCAAGGGATATGTTGGACTCAATACTTTCCGGCTCTCATTCACAGAGAAGAGTGAGTCACAAGCCCGAGGCCATCTCTGAAAACACTGCAGCAAAGATACGGCGAACAGATGGACATTTTAATTTCCTGTCTCTTATCCAGTAAGTCCCTCAGGTACTTGGCCAAAAACACAACCCAAAAAGAATCGACTGCATTGTTTTTCCGAGGCTTGAAATTGCCACAATTGCGAAGGGATCTTCCCTTCATCTTCTAAGGCCCACCATGCTTTCACTCAGGTCCCATAACCGCTTGGCCGCATGGTCATCGGTGGCCTTAGAAAGCAATTGTTCTTCTTCGCAATTAGCAAAGCATTTTCCAGACACACCTTCAACTTCAGACGAGCATGCCAGGTACAGTGGGGTCTGAGCACCCTCCAGTGGGCTTTTAAAGAACAACCAGGAGACCAGCCAAAAAAGAGGCTTAATCAGCAGGGGGATGTTGACGTGCCGGCCCAATCTGGTTCTTACGATACCCGGAGTGAGGGCGTTTACAGTTACCTCAGTGCCATCCAGCCTGCGGGCCAGCTCGCGAGTGAAAAGCAGGTTGGCGAGCTTGCTCTGGCTGTAGCAGAAAGATTTGTTGTAGTTCTGTTCGCTGTTCAAGTCCTCAAAGTTGATGCTCCCATACTTGTAGAGTTTGGAGGAGACCACGACGATGCGGCTGGGAGACGACTGCTTCAGGAGGTCCAGCAGGAGGTTGGTCAGAAGAAAGTGACCCAGGTGGTTCACTCCCAGCTGCATTTCGAAGCCCTCTTCTGTCTTACTGTAGGGACACTGGTAGAGGCCGGCGTTGTTGATAAGAACATCAATCCTTGGCTCCTCCTAATTTAATAACACAATGAGTTTAGAAATTCTGGCCACAATTTTTATACAATGTAGATCATTTTAACATGGTCATGTCATTGGCCCATGAACATTTCCTGCTTTCAAAACTGTAACAAGAGTGAGTTCAATCATAACTTAATGTTAAAACAGCTATCATGGCAGTATTTATTAATATGTGGCTCTTTTTGGATTCTCGGAAGCTATAGAAATTAAAAATGTAAAACAGGAAATACACTGGGACCCCTGTTTTTGTTTACATCCCTCAAAATGGTCTATATACTGCATAAATGCAGCACAGAAAACATTGGTTGTATATTTAAATAGGTTAAAATTGACTTAAAATGTAAAAATACTGACATAGAGAAAAAATGAATTGATAAATCTAGTTAAAAAGCAGAACGCCATGCCCCAACAACATGTGATGCAACAAGAGTCCAGCGACACGCAATTCGTCTGTCTGCACCAGATGCGACATGCAAGAAAAAATTAAGTACCAGGGGCCTCATGTATCAACGCTGCGTACGCACAAAAACTTTGCGTACGCCAGATTTCACGCTCACTTTTGGATTTACTAACGATGAAATGAACGTGAGAATGTGCGTTGGTCCACGCCAACCTTATGTCTGGCGTACGTGCATTTCTTGTGTGTGTTTGTTTTATTTCTATTGGCGACTCCTAGAGGCAATTATGTAAAATTGCACACTACAAAGTACCTTTTGAGCCGTGCAATGCCAGCTGTATGGGACGGGATCATCCGCATGTCTAGCAGGTAAATAAGGTTTCCATACCATGCAGTTGACCAGCTAAACGTTAAAAGCGCAATTTGCATCAAGCGCCGGTTTTCCCAATGTAATCTGAGCGATCGACTGCACGCACATTGCTATAAAGGTGCCATCTGAAGACGAATTTGCATACGTGAATCGGAAACGTTTCCATTCAATAAATGTGCAAATAATATGTGCTGCTCAAATGCGCTTAACATAATACACACACTTATTAATGATTCCTACTTGTTTTCCTCGTGATGAAGAGTAGGCAAAATCTGATACGTAGAGGGGCAAAGAAGAATGAGTTCATCAGACGCTGAATTCGAACCGAGTTCATGATCGAAAGTGTCAAAACATGTCGCCATGCGCTTTACGAGCTACACCACTCACGCGGATATAGACACTACAAAATGTTACACCTTTACATCGGACCATTTCTTTTTTAATTCACTGAGTGCGATGTTCAGACCCAACTGCGTTAACCGCATCAGCTAAACTCTCCCACTCTATTTTTTTCTTTTGTTATTAATTCCGGAAAGACAAACTTGCAAATAACAGTTTTCCTCCGGTCTACCTCCGATAGGAGCACCTCCAATTCACATGAATACGCGTGGGATTCAGCGTACGCAGTGTTTCATACATCTGATTTTTTTGCTGCGTACGCACATTTACAGCTTGGTGCGTACGCAATGTTTTAGTATGAATTCAACGCAAGTCTTTGTACATGAGGCCCCAGAGCTGTTCAGAAGTGAGGAATAGTGCACTTCATTCCCAAAGAAATGGTATAGTATATAATCTAATTAATTAATAATAAACTACTTTATTGGTTCTAATATACATCTTCAAAATACTGTATCATCTGCTAGTAGGGTTGTGCAATATAGACAAAATAATCATATTGCGATTTTATGAACAAATATTACGATTTTATTTGCAATTTTGGCATTTTTCAGTGCGCAAGAAGTGCATAATAAAACATTTCACAATGAAATAAAATAGTATTAAGTTTAATAAACAAAACTGTAGTAAAATTGTCTTTAAAACAGACAACATAAAATAAATGTGGTGATAGACACTTGCTGCTCTTCACAGAGTCCCCATGATTCTAAAGCTTCTTTTAAACCTTTAGATCAGGGCTATTCAACTGGCGGCCCGCGGGCCACATGCGGCCCAGAATCAACCTCCGAGCGGCCCAGCCCGTGGTTCCGCCCATAGACAATAAATTAATATATATTATTAATTAATTGTTATTTAATATATTATATTAATATAAATATAAAGTATTTATTATGTCTATGGTCCTGTCAAAAACGCAAATTCCTACGTAAATTACGTAGCCTGCAACACGCAAACAATGCAGAGCGTGCCCGATTGGAAGCGGTGTGCCTGAGCACGGTTCACTTGGGCTCAGGCGCGGTACACTTGTAGGGTGCAAAGCATACCTGAGCCCGAAACTGAAGACGAGACGTGACTTTTAAGGGCCTGTTTCATATAAATTTATTAATCATTCTTACTGTTTAATGAACGCAAACTGTCGTAGATTATTAAAGATGCAAACCCCTCACTGCACCACAGCTGCACCTTTAGCAAACCTTCTAATTCCGGCAGTATGAGGATTTTATGATTGTTTATGAGCGTCAGAAGTGGCTGATCTGTTCGGCGAAATATTTGACTGCGAGTCACTGCATCCTAAACCACTAAAATGATATAACGATATAAAGAAATCTTGACTGTGCTGAGCCGGAGCGCTTCTTAAACTGAACAGTGTATCATCAATGACGTAAGCGTGCTCAGGCTTGAATGCAACAGGAGTGCGGGCCGTCGGGGGAGACGGGAGGGGGGACTAGCGTGCTTCAGCCCAGTTCAAGGCAACTGTACATCATGTGAGTACACCCTCAGATTCTGTAAATTCAGCTGTTTTTTTTATGCACCTTCTGCTCTGTAAATTGACCAAAGTTAAAAGAGAAACAACGAATAAACCTTGTTTTTCAATAAATTTGTTTGTGTTGGTTTTAAAATTTGTCCATATGAGCAGCTTTGCCGCTAAAATGACTGGCCCAGCTAACCTTCTTGGTTTGACAATCTGGCCCAACTAAATTTGTAATTGAATAGCCCTGCTTTATATATATTTTCTCCAGCGTGATCTTTTGGGAAGAATGCTGTTTGCAAACATCGACTTTTCATTTCAAAATTGTCATTAATATAGTGGACCGTTAAACTCAAGTACGGCTCCATTGTTCTGCTGGACCACATATCTGTGGTCGTGGCGAAGTATTCAGTAAACCTGCTTGAGCTCGTGTTCAACGCTGCTTTACATTTCGGGAATAGCAAATCATGTGAAATGAGTGCGAGATGGCAGCTGGTATCTTTTGTCAAGTGTTTGTATTAGTCTTCGGAAGCCATCTTTACTAACGATGTGCGCAGGCATCATATCTTTGCATATATGATAAGTGATTGCGTCTGTAATTTCTTTGTGCCGTTTTCACCCTTTCTCATAAGGCATGGCGCTTGAACAATGGATACTTGTTCAGTCTATTTGGGCTGGCTTTAATGTGTGCTCTTGTTTTGTTTTGATGGACTTTGTCGAAGGCATTGATCATTGATATGACGCTGTTTTAAGCGAAGGAACAGATTTGTAGCGTTGCTCCATTTTGTTGAAATAATCATTTCACAAGTCTTGCAAATGACCTTGCTCTGTGACACATGCTCTCTCCTGAATCCAAAATACTCACAAACGACTGACGTTGAATTTCTCTTTGGCACCAAATCATGTTTATTTTGACCCGCTTCCATAATTTATGTTCTTTCCTCCTGCTCGCCTATTCGGTTCTTCCACTCAACTTCAGCCGGTTAACATCTTTCTCGAACTCAGCTTAGCTGTAATTGCCCGGTGCGCTGCGTCAGCTCTGATTGGTTAACATATTAAAATCACGCGCACAAGAACATATTCTGAATAAAATTCGAAATAAATTAATACATAAAAATTGCAGCCCTATGCGGTTTAGAAATTGCATGTGCTTAAATCGTGTTTTTTTTTTTTTTTGCGATTGCGATTAATTGCACAGCCCTATTTGCTAGTTATTTTATTGTTCAAGATCTGAGGAAAACTACTTTCCTCAGCTACAGTTTGGCAATAAATGCCATAAAACGATACTCAAACGCACATTAGAAGCATTTAACATTGCATAAAGCACATAATCAGCACCTGAAGTGATCATAGTCATAGTAGTTTATGTTGTTGTTCCAATCGCAGAAATATTAATTGTTTTGGGCTTGGACAAAATTAATTTTAACATGGAAAACATACTTTTATTGTGTGTTTTTACATGGGGTGTCCTCCAAGTAATGCAGACTCACTCTTTTCTGCTTCATATAAATGCAGCTGTTTTGCCCCTCTGTTATATTGAGCAGCTGTATTGAAAATGTTATCAGATCATTCAGTATTAATAGTACTGTAATATTGACATTGTTGTTCTTCTTCCTAGTATGACTCTTTTGTAGACTTTAATTGATAAGATAATGAACAGGTAACAATTTTAAATGGTTTAATCTCAAATTACTACCTTTAAAGCTTTGCATTCAATAGACTAATAAAATATTTTGGTCCCACTTTATATCAAGTGGCCCTAACCAGGGGCGTAGCGGACATTTTAAAAGTAGAGGGGACGGCTGTATGAGATCATACGTTCATATAATTATTAATCACCCGTTTTTAAATGGTCTGTCTCTAAAAGTGAGGGGGACGGATCCCCCCCGTCCCCCCAGCATTTAAATTAATCCTTTGATACTTATTGTACATACACTTTTTACACTGTACTTATATTTTGAAAATCACCTATGGAGCTGTAATTATTCATTTTCCTTCAGATTAATTTCTTTATTAATCAGGGGTCGGCACAGCGGAATGAACTGCCAACTTATCCAGCATATGTTTTACACAGTGGATGCCCTTCCAGCTGCAACCCAGTACTGGGAAACATCAATACACACTCATTCACACACATTCTGTACACTACAGCCAATTTAGTTTATATAATTAATCTGTTGACCCATCTATTTTTCTGTAAAAGAATATTTATACTTAAAAGAAATAAAGTTTGGAACCACTTGAGGGTGAGTAAATTCCTATTTTTGAGTATACTGTCCTTTAAAGATACCCATTATACCAACAAACCTGTCTCTAGGGGTATCCCATAATAGGTGTTGTGCAATACAATACATTGTACTTAATTTCTGACGCAAGTATCAAGTAGTTAAGGCCACTTAATATACAAGTGGGAACAATATTCAAAATCTAAATAAATATTCGGAAGCCAACTATTTACTAATGTGATATTAAAACGGAAATCACAATAATAATAAAATATACAGACGAATTACCAAACTACGTCACACGGGTTCCCGGTTGCAAAAATAGACCGGTCATAATAGCAAACATGTTGTGGTTGTCTTTAGGATGCCAAAGTCCAAAAGTAAAAAAACTTAACTTTTACCGTACACCACACTGCTTTTAATGACTACCGCAGACGTCTTTGGCTAAAAAGGAGCTGAATGGAGTGAGCACCTAATTAAAAACGCTCGACTCTACGGTTCTCATTTTATATCAGGTAAGTTCACGCTATGCTGAATCATACACATTACTGGTTTTTGATTGCAGCAATGATTTCAGCAAAAGCAGTTAAATATGGTGAATTAAACTGCGGACACGGAATGCTTAGAATGAAATGTAAACATGTAAGTTCATATTCCCTGCCGTACAGGTGCAGTTCGCTGTCAGAATGCAGTTTTGCTTGTTGACGATTACTCAGGCCTTGTATATTTCTATGTTTCTTGTCTTTGGCTAGGCAGAACCTCGGTTTTTAGCACTACAAAGTTTTGAATCTGGTAATCATGGAGCATTATTTCTTGCATATGACCACACAGAACAAAATTGTTGGCATCCAAAGACTTGCAGGCCTTTAACTTCTCTCTTGTAAAATCACTTGGAGTTTCAATGAGATAGTTGTATACTTCGGGCTGGATGTTTGGCCATTTTGTCTTATCCAATATTCATTGGGAGGGTGCTATCGCAGATGGACCCGTCAGACGGACACCGCTCACTTTAACGATAATTTTGCCGAATCACTGTGCTTATCACTGGGTGACAAGCTATTATAATACGCTGAAAGAATTATGTATATAACATGTATAAAACATGTAATCAATATAACTTATTTCTAAGACAACAACAAACTCTGCACTGCATCGGATGTCATTCCCTCGGTGTAAATGCTAGTGCTCCCGGGTTTTTTTCTGCAACCTCGCTGCGCACGCATTCTTAATGTTTACAAACATGGTAGTTCGTCTATACTCACTAAATTCTTTCAGATGCCTTTATATCTATAGGTCTTTATTGATTTATTGTTATTGTGTAATATTAATAATCTGTAATAAGAATTACAACAACAAGGAATTGCATTAAAATGTTATTTTCAAACATGAAAAGTGAATGTTGTTTATGATAACTGTAGGAACTTAATCACCACTGTCATCTACTGTAACCTAGGTTAGCAAGATTAAGGGAATAGCATCAAGCCTGTCTTATTTCAGGACACTGGATAACTCATTTCCCCTAGAAACATGTGCTCACTGCTTGACCTTTTTAGAGTTGCACAACATGTAGGCTAACCATTAGCATTGTATATAATGGTTGATTAGTTTGCTAATTACTGAATTTGTTCTATAAAATGCTATTTCTGCGTTATTAATATATTATATGTGGAATTTTAACGTCAATATGACCCAAATTCGTGGACTGAAAGAGAATGAGAGAGATGTAAACAAACCCTGATCACTTCCTCGCAGAATCGGCGCACAGACTGGAGAGACGTGAGGTCCAAGTGTTTGATCACGATCTCTCCCTGACTCGGACCGGCCTGATTCTGGATGTCCCGGGCCGCGTCTTCCGCCCTCTGCCTGTCCCGACAAGCCATGATCACGCGGGCCTGCAGCTTCAGCAGCTCCGCCGCGGTCGCCTTCCCGATGCCGCAGTTCGCCCCGGTCACAATTACGGTCTTTCCGCGCATCAGAGCCGCGGGGTAGCTCATTAATCTCAGCGCTTTCCGCCTGAATATGATCCTCCGGGCGATGAAGAAAACGCCACCGCCGAGGACAGCGGCTAAAACCACCGCTGCCGACATCAGTGCATGAGTAGAGGCCGTTGAATGACAGCGTGCGACGGCGTGTGTGTGAGCGTCGTGGACCACATTACCCAGAATGCATTGCTTTGTTGTTGTAATGCAGGCCAATTTCATCACACGATACGGCAGTTGTTCTTAACTACTATAATTTGTTGTCTTGACGAGCATATTAAATGTTTGATGTGATGTTTACATAAATAGATTTACGTTAATATATATATATATATATATATATATATATATATATATATATATATATATATATATATATATATATATATATATATATAATTTAAATAAATAAGCATATGTATGTAATGCCAAAATAAATGCGATAAATAATTGCGGTGTGGCCTAAATATATAGACACATTATTTATTTGTGTATTTATTTATTTAAATACATTTAAAAATCTTCTAATTGATTTTATATAGTTAATTTTCTAATTTAAACCTTCACCAGAGTTTCCCAGTGATGGGTTGCAGCTGGAAGGGCATCCGCTGCATCAAACATATGCTGGATTAGTTGGCGGTTCATTCCGCTGTGGTGATCCTTGATTAATAAGGGCCTAAGCCGAAAAGAAAATGAGTGAATGAACGTTCACCAGATCCATGGTTGTTTTTCTATGAAATGTCAATGGCATTAAGATAAAAAAAGATAACATTTTTGACAAATACACACGAACACACACTTTTTAAAATGTTTTATTCAAATGTTTTTTACATTTTCTTTGTAGCCTAATTACTTGCGAAATATAATAGCACTTCTCAATAAAAATGGCTTATACCGTTTTTAATGTATAATTTGTATATTTGTGGGCTATAAACATATTACGTTACATGTATTTCCAATCATAATTCTTCACAAACCATGTAATTTGCATTTCTATTAATTTTTCAGAGTTTTATTAATTTATTTTTGTGTTTTATGATAATTTCCTTTTAATTAAACTCTAAGAGCTTGCAGGGGAATTTGTACGCACAAAAAGTGAAACGAAAACAAACCATTTCAATACACTTAACAATACTTTTTAATTAGAAATACAAACATATTTTACATAAACATATTTCAAGTGCAAATTTCAGAAAACATATGCTGTACTTCAGTAAACTATAATATAAGTGCGCTAAAATGCTACACAAAACTAATCCTATATCAGAACTAATGTCAAAAATTCAGAACTAATGTTTTTGTGTACCTGTAATATAATGTCACAGTCAAAAACAAAAACTACATTCTTAAATTTATCAAAACCATATATAAATACAGTAAAAAGCCTAGACACGGATTTATATTAGTAAGTATTAATACTAGCTCATTTCAGTAAGTATGTAAGTGGCACTGTGTTGATAAAGATCAGTTCAGACTCGAGAAAGAGAGGAAGTGGATTTAAAGAGAGCAGAAGACAGGACTGATCTAGGATTGTTAACACTGCTGGTTTGGTCGTGGTTCTTACTCCTGGCCCTCAGTGTTTGGGTCCTCATATATGTAACTGCCGACACCTCCGGTATTAACTCCTAAGTAAAAACATCATCAATATGTATCATTTCGATTTTTCTTTTGCTCAACAGAGCTGCATTTATTTGATCAAAATACAGTAAAGTTAGTAGTGTATTGTGAAATATGTAAATATAATAATTATCTAGAGAAAAAGTATTACTGTTGATGTGTGTTTTTATATAAAGAATGAGGTGAAAAGTACCTTTTGGTCCAAAGAGAACAGCGTAACAAGGTTTATGGCAGTAGGGCTGGCCGTCGTGCTGTAGTTTAGAACAAAATCCATGTAATTATACGATCTGGTATTTTTGAGTTGTACCTTTGTGTAGCTTTGTCAATATTAAGGCTAGATAGGATATATATACACTTTTTTCCAGTTAACAATACAGATAGACATTGTTCAAAACCCAAATTTGGTTCATAAATATTTTAAATTTATGTTTTAAGCAGCCTAGTGGAATATTTTAAACCATTTAAAGTCTGCGTATATATATATATATATATATATATATATATATATATATATATATATATATATATATAATATATATATATATATATATATATATATATATATATATATATATATATATATATAATATATAAGTAATATAAGTAACAATACACAGTACTATAGTACTAAAATATTGAAATATATAAATACTAAGTGCCTCAGCGTCCCACCAGTGACGATATACAGCCACATCGCACTGCTACTTGTGTGATGTTGCGTTTATACAACAGTTCAATGACATAATAGTGTATATAAAAGAACATCAAACACGAAGAGTCTCAAAACCCTTTTGTATTAGAGACTACTTTCTTCTTATTCACATCTTCAGCTGACGTCAGAACAGCAGAGACTGTAGATAATTCACTAACATCACTTTAGAGCTAATGTTTGAATGATTCTCTAGCGTAATGTCTAAAGTGATGACAAAATGGGTGATTTTGCCCACATTTTAAGATGATAAGACTCAACTGCATGAATCAGTCTACAGAGATCTAACTATTAGTCCATTACACTCTACAGTATTTCTCTGTTGCAATTGGGAGATCACAATAATTAACCCCGAAAATGCAGCAGAATCACTACCAGATTGCTGTTGTGTTTGCGATAAGGAAAACCGCTAAACACATGCGGGCATTTCTTCTTTCTTTCTGCCAACACAACACACATTCCTAATATGCAAGTCCCATCTCATACTCAATACACTACAATTATATGGTATAAATACACCCCTACAACGTACAAAAGAGAGAGATCGACTTAGAATATCACTTACCTCTTAAATAATCATTTGATCAGCTGTAGTTAGAAATTACGCTGTTTTAGCTTATAATGGCTTATTATGCGGTCTCTGTCGCCATCTTGTAGATGGACAACATCTTTAGTCTGCTCAATGATAGGTTAATGGCCACCGACGCAGTGTCTCTCAGAAATAATAAATATTTAAAATTGCATAGTTGCAATCTAAACAACTACATTCTCCACTAAAAAAGCCTCAAATGTACATTATAATGTCCAACAGCAGTAATATTCGTCAAACTGTAGAGTGTCCTCTGCTTGTTGCTGTAAGTGGGCGGAGTAATACACAAGGGTGAAGGGTGAAGTGGCGGTACAAGTGCTGTTACTAACAGAATATCGCACGACTATCAGCAATCAGATTCAAGAACCAGACAGAACTGTTGTATAAACTAAAATATACTTATATTATATTTATTATTTGAGAATCCAAAACAGTAAATAAGTAAACCTGCAGTGTTTTGTCACTGTGTTCCTCACCTCCGCATGGCTGCCCGCAGCTAGAGTCTTACTGCACCTCTCGCAGCGCAGGCAGGGTCTGTGCCAGTCTTTACCCAGGGAACTGACCTTTTCAGCTGAGGCACAAAGAGAAAAACACAGGCCCCTCGGTAAGCATCAGGAAACCTCCAGAAATGCTAATGTATGTCCTGCTACTGCCGAGCACACAAGAGCCGGCGCAAGTCCACATTTGGTGAACTTTAATGTCTGAATGTCAGCGCTTACCGAAGTACACTGTTTTGTTGCACCTTGGGCAGATGTTCGGCTCACCAGAGAACGAACTGAAACTTGCAGCTGGAAAACAAATGTAGCAAACTATCATTCTCATATGTAACATTCATTGACATGACAACAGCATCTTTTTTCAAAAGAAAATAATGCTTATTATCGCATTTTTAACATTTTTTATTATCATCACTTAACAAACTGATCTTTACTTAACTGCTCGTGATCAATTTTATTATCATCGCTTAACAAAAGAAAATAATTATGTAGGCTAATCAACATCTGCGCGTATAAACACGTTTCCTTATCTATGAAAGAGTGAAAGTGAAAGTAAAGGCGGAATGAAGGAGGCTCATTCTTTATCCTCGCGCTGCAGATGGTCTGTTTAACTGTTTTCTCGCTATAGTGAAGCGTTCAGTTTTTCCACTTACAAAGTCCGCCATGTAAATAGCCAATGCGCCAGAGACTCTGATTGGTTTATTTTCAAAACACACCTATAACTCATTAAGAGAATAAGCTCAACCCTGTTAGACCATGCTCCGCAGTGCAGAGCGGATTTTTCCGTCCTTAAAATAGCAAAAGTGGATTCAGACATGCCCTTAATGCTTTCGCGGCCTGCGCTTCAGACTTTGTGCCTAAATCGTAAAAATAGAGCCCAAAATGTAATATCCATTTCAATCAAACTGGATGCTATAGGGCACCCAACTGCAGCAGCTGATGTTGAATGAATGTGAACTTAAAGTGAAAGTTTGACAGTAAATCTGTTAGTGAACAGGCAACACAAACACATGTGTATTGCACATGTGCTACTGTACTACATTCATTCACCGCAAAGAAAAATAAATATATGTTTTATCACAACTATCATGTTGTTTTTATCACTATACTTCAAACGATAAGATCTCATCCATCCCTAAACCATAGACAGGCATTATAGAAATCTGTTACAAACGATTACAAAGATACAAAGATTTGTGCAGGAATTTAAAAGATTGTTCACCCAAAAATTTAAATTTCCAAACCTTTATGAGCTTCATTTTCCTTCAGCTTAGTGCCTTTATTAATCGCCACAGCGGAATGAACCGACAACTTTTCCAGCATATGTACACTACAGCCAATTTAGCTTATTCAATTCCCCTATAGCAGTGGTTCCCAACCTTTTTCCTTGGAGCCCCCCATGTACATATATGAAAATTTGAAGCCCTCCCCCTACTGTGTGTGTGTTTGTGTATTACTAATGTATAATATGTTTAAAAAATATAAATTAATCAGTTTTACATTTATTAAAATTAAGTTTAATTAAATTTTTAAAGGAATACACAGGAATTTATATTTTAATTTATAAACAAATAAATGTTTTTTTAATCTGTGTATGAACACACGTTATGCATAACGCTGATCTTATTGTCTCTGGGTGTTTCGTTTTCTGGTGACTTTTCATTTTGCTTGGTTTCATGCTGTCGTTTCCCATTTTTTTTACCACAGAAGACACATTCTGGCCGTAACTTGTCTTGACCTTCAATAAAACCAAAATTTGTGTACGTTTTGTCATAGTGTCTAATCTTTTTCTTTGCCTCTAAAGAATCACTGCATTCACGTTTCTCTGCCATTTTTGTTTTGATTTTGCCCTTACGTTGACAAGCACATTGCGCGAGTGAGCAAAATTTAATTAAGTATTTATATAAGATTTTTTTTTACTATTATATTGGAATTTTAAGCATATGTTTTTATTTTTAGTCTTTTGGTACTTAAAAAAATAATAAATAAATAAATAAATATATATATATATATATATATATATATATATATATATATATATATATATATATATATATATATATATATATATATATATATATATATTAGTGGAGCATTTTATGCATGTTTCTACCTCAACACTTATCCACTCCCGCGCCCCCCCTTGTGAACTCTGGCGCCAGGTTGGGAACCACTGCCCTATAGCGCATGTCTTTAAACAGTGGGAGAAACAGGAAGACCCTGAGGAAACCCATGGGAAAACAGGGAAAACATGCAAACTCCACACAGAAACATCCAACTGATACAGCCGGGGCTCGAACCAGCGACCTTCTTGCTGTAAGGCAACAATGCTAACCACTAAGCCATTGTGCCGCCCTTCAAACCTTTATGAGTTTCTTTATTTTGTTGAACACTAAAGAAGAAAATCTGTAACCATTGATGCAGGGGCGTCGCTAGACCCAATTTACTGGGGCACGTGCCCCAGTAAAAATCTCTAGTGCCCCAGTAAATGCATTGAGATATGTTTTACTTTATATGCAAGTGTATTTATTAAGAGTGGTAATTCCGAAATCAAGACGTTATTCTCTATGTGCAACCGAACCAACGCTGGTGAAAGCAATGTAGTTTAATCAAAAAGCAAACTGGCACATCTTTGCGTGTGCGCAAAGAACACACGTGCCTCTCGCACGCGCTGCTCTTCTGCCGGTGCGAGTCCCGGTAGTTAACATGCGTGCCAAAAAAGCAGGCTACTTGCTTGTCACGCGTCGCTCATGTGTGGTGTCGACAAAACTAAAGTTTAAACAATATGGTGATCGTACTAAGCATGCCTCCAGATAGATTTTTTTGTATTAAGCAAAAATGGGATGACGAGTCAGGGAAGTAAGATTTAATAAGTGAAGTTTTCAAACTAATTTCGAGAGGAGCACGTGATATGATTGACTGCAGCTGGGCACTCATCTACATTCACTAGTTAGCCAATCAGATTAACCCCAACTCACTGTAAGTAGCCTAGCTAGAACTACTCTCTTATCTTCATTTTCCGAAGAAACCCCCCATCCACCCCTTCTCCTCCTTTTTTCTTTTACCACGGGGAGCTCTCGAGAACCACCTGATCTCGTACTCCCCTCATATGCTCTATGGACCAGGCGGGAGCCCTGGGCTCACCTATCTCCGAGCTCAGGGTTCTCTCCCGGGACAGCATGCCAAACTTGCTAACAATTGTTAAACAATATCTAAGTGTGAACTCTTGAAACCTAATTCTCTGCCATGTGTCAAGTCTAAGACAACAGATAATTCTATAAAACATATTTTTGTTGTATTTTATTGAATTCAAATGAATTAAATATTTATGCAAAAGATTTCTTAAATGATCTTAGCATATCACTCTAGTTGTGTCTAAACATTGTTTTCCAGATATATTTAAGATTATTTAGAATAATAATTGTATAATAACAAGAATACTTTTATTTATAATAAATATTTATATAAAAAAAATACATATATATATGTGTGTGTATGTATGTATATAGTGTGTGTGTATATAAATATAGTGTATATAGAGTAGAGCTTTATGTCTAGCAACGCCCCTGCATTGATGTAAATATTAGCGACTACTATGTAAGTCAATGGTTATGGGTTTGCAACATCCTGCAAAGTATCTTATTTTGTGTTGAACAGAGCAAAGAAAGTAAAACAGGTTTGGAGCAAGTGAAGAGTGAGTAAACGATCACAGAATGTTCATTTTTGGGTGAACTATCCCTTTAAGGCTGAAATTACCGACTCGTTTCAGGCATGTTAAATGCGACAGATAATGTCTGAAATGTATAATTAAAACTTAATTAGAGATTTGATGTATGTGATTTTCTTTACACTAGTAATAATCGTATCTCAGACAAACTCACCTTTCACTGGGCCTCTAGTGGCCTTTTTCTCTTCAGTTTTGGGTTTGGTTTCCATGGCAACAGGAACAGAGTCATCGCCGACAGGTGCATCATAGACGTATGATCCAGCCCCTCCGATATTCACACCTACACACAACACAGTACAGTCGCTTCTTCTTTAATTCTAGTCTACGGCTGATATTTAAACAGCTCAGTGAGCAAGAACTTTAAATCCATGTAGCAATAACCCACATCTGGAGATCAGAGATTTAAGCAAGGAAGCTCCTCATGTGTGTCTGCCTCATTAAGAAATGGGTAGCATCAAAGGAAAGCGTGTCCCACTTGCTGCAAGCCCCACAAATTAGGAAGAGACACATGCAAGACACTAATTAGATGCACTGTACCTTTCGGTCCATAGAGGGCAGCATAGCATGGCTTGTGGCAGTACGGCTTCCCATCATGCTGTTGACAGGGAGTAAAAGCACATCACTGAGATTAATTAGGCCTCCGGTTCCTGCCATCCTTGTCTGTTGTCATCAAAAATTAACATCGCATGCTGTCCAAATATTACAGCACAAAATATTCGCAACATCTAAACTGCAAATAACTGCACCTGCCCTGTGAAAAAGCATTACATGTATTCATTATATATATATATATATATATATATATATATATATATATATATATATATATATATATATATATATATATATATATATATAGCCGCATCGCAATGCTACTCGTGTGATATAGGGTATATGCGGAGCTAGTGTTTCTTCCCATACTGATGAACTTCCGGTGAGTGGTTAAAGTGACTTTTTACCATTTTATACTGTTCCTTTTACAGCATCGATGTTGTAATGTAATCAAAATATAATCAGTTAAATAGACTTCAGCAGTAAGTTAGTTGCTCAAGCATAAAAACAAGATGAAAAGCTATTTACATGCATGTGCCCGTCAGAATTAGCAGGCTAGCAGAGAAGCTCCATTGAATATACTGAGGTAAAATAAATGTTCATATTTTAAAGACATGGTGGGGGGAAATGTAATTTAATGCAGTGCTTCTTGTACATTCTGAGACCCACTTTATATCGGACATCACTCAGGCAGTGGAGATCGCTAATTTTTAAAGAAAACAGACCTTAAACGCACCGATTTTGTAACTGAGTACAGCTTGACCCAGGTAACTGACAAATTAAAAGTCCTTCCGCATACTTCCGCATATACCTTATTGCGTACATGTGTTCCGCATGTATCATCTGCATACATATGAACAAAGACATTTGAACAAACTGAAGGAAGGTTGTTTATGTAGAGAGAAAATAACAAAGGTCCCAGAATGGAACCTTGAGGTACACCCGTGGACAGAGAGAGCGGGGGGAGAGTGATAATCATTGATTCTGACTGATTGTGATCGATTTGATAGATATCATTCAATCCAATTCAATGAATCTGGTGAAATGTAACATTTAGTTAGCTTGGTCAATAATATTTTATGATTTACAGCGTCCAAAGCTTTTTTTCAGGTCAAGAAACACAGCACCAACCACAACTACACCACCTTTATACAATAAAAGTTTTATATTTTCTATGAAAGTCTCAGTGAAGTCTTCAGTCAAGCTCTGATACCGGATTGCATTGGATGAAGAGAAAAGGAAGCGTTGTTCAGATGTTTAACTAATTGTTTGGCGATGAGTTTCTAGCGAACTGATAATCTGTAGTTGAGCAATTTCAGCGTTATGGATGAGACATTTGCATTAAAAACTCAAAACTTAAATTTACATAGAAAGGATGTTAACGTTATATTGAAACATCTGTTTATATTTTTCAGAACAACTGACCACAGAGTTGTGGGGGCAGAAAAATATCAATCTGTAAACATGTTTTGTACTTCAAATAAGCAAAATAAACATGCGTTATGGATGTGACAAAAAGAGTTAGCAAGTTTACAGTCTACAACATAATTTGTAGAAATTATTTGTAGAGTTAAACTGCACAATCCAAATGAAATAATGCTCATCAAAAGCATAAGAGTTGGATCTAGAACAAACATGATTGATTTTATTTGACTTAATATTGTTGCATTTCTGAGGAAAAAGTGTTGTTATGGATGTGACATCTCTCCGTTATGGATGTGACCGATGTGAAACTGCCACTTGTGCGACTTTGGTAAATCAAATATAATTGTTTGAAAACACTGACAAAGACATTTGAGTATTTCTAAAGTACTGTAAAATACAAGCCTACACACACACACACACACACACACACACACACACACACACACACAACGGTTTTCGTATTTTGGTGAAAACTTAATTTTTTTTCATGGCAAGGTTGACATTTGCATGGAATTGCTCAGTAAACACTGTAGTATACTTTAGTTTTTACTAACTGTAGTGCGTTGTAATATAATAATTCCCTACAAGGTATTAGGCCCAATCCCAATTCTACCCCTTAGCCCTTCCCCTTCCCCCAACCCCTCGTTTTGCGCGTTCACATCAAGGGGTAGAGGAGTCCAAATTCTCTTTAGCATGAAGGCATAGGGCTAAGGTGAAGGGGTAGATAGCCCTTTGAACAAAGATTTTTCAGGACCACACTCGAAACCAAGGTGTACATCAGTCACAACGGCAGGATCGCTGCTCCCGGAAGTAAGGAGATCCACAAATTAGTGTTTTTTGTCATCATTACAAATTTTTACAACAAACAAGCACATGTTTTAATATATTCATAACCGCGTTCATGTTTTACCATCATGCTTTAAAAAAAACGCTAAAATAAAAATGCTAAATTTTACGATCTATAATCCCTAATAATAACTCCTGTACAGCAGTCCCACAACATTCTGACACTGGATGACACTCGAATACCCTGTCAGAAAAGTCTAGTGGCTGGGAATGAGCTTTTTACAGTGTCTGCTATAATGTTAATGTTGTTTATTGTGTGTTTACATAATTATAGCCACGGTGTAAATGCGCAGTATAGCTACAATCTTATTGCCACATTAGATCATTATGATAACATGATATATGCCTTCAGTGATTTCCTGAAGATAAATCCCAAAGAATAACACAACTGGAATCTCTACAGCAGTCGCGATCGTCTGATCTCATATGAAGCAAGAGATCGCGATGACATATGATGACGTGTGCAGGTGCTGTAGTGCTGTCCCATTTCTTAGGGGTAAATTTTGAAGCCCTTCCCATTCACACTTCGTTTTAAGGGGAAGGGGTAGGGGTACAAAAATAGAACTGGGATTGGGCCTTAGTATTGGGTAATTTACTGTATTTGTTGTGTTACCACATCAACAAAAACACCACAAAAGATTAATTCAAGTAATGTACTATAGTATTGTTTTAAAACACTGCAGTATTTACCATACAGTACTATAGTATTTATTTTCATGTGTGAAACACCATTGTTTTCACTGTAAAATAAAAGTTTCATCGTTTACAGCAGTGATCACCAAACTTGTTCCTGGAGGGCCGGTGTCCTGCAGATTTTAGCTCCAACCGTAATCAAACACACCTGAACAAGCTAATCAAGGTCTTCCTAGGTATACTAGAAACATCCAGGCAGGTGTGTTGAGGCAAGTTGGAGCTAAATCCTGCAGGGACACCGGCCCTCCAGGACCGAGATTGGTGACCCCTGGTTTACAGTTACTTGATTATTAATTCATTCATTTTCTTTTCAGCGCAGTCCCTTTACTAGGTTACTTGATTGTTAAAGTGTCATTTTTTTCTGATGGTTGTGATATTTAAACATCATTCTTGCTCATGTAATAGTGCTTAAAAGGGTCACGACATGAGAAATCAACTTTTCTTTCGTTTGACATAGAAGTGTTTTGACATATAAGAGGGCTTTGTACCATTAAAAAGAGCATTTATGTAATCAAGCTCCAAAAACAGCTTGTTTGGCTCCTGTGGGATTTGTGAAATCACACGGGCAAATGCATTTGGGTCACAGACCAAAAGGGGTTTTCAAGCATCTAAATAAATAAATAAATATTACCTTTACATTTAGCCTTTTTCTATACTGTAAATTTGAATATGTCTTGTTTATCTGTTGTTTTATGCGAAAGATGATGACTATTGTACATTTTTACCATTGTTTACAGTAGACATTCACTAACATGTCATATACAGTTGAAGTCAGAATTATTAGCCCCCCTTTGATTTTTTTCCCCCTTTTTTTTCAGCTTAGTCCCTTTATTAATCTGGGGTCGCCACAGCGGAATGAACCGCTAACTTCCAGCCATCACTGGGAAACACCCATACACACTCATTCACACACATGCACTATTGACAATTTTAGCCTACCCAATTCACCTGTACCGCATGTCTTTGGACTGTGCGGGAAACCGGAGCACCCGGAGGAAACCCACGCGAACACGAGGAGAACATGCAAACTCCACACAGATATGAGCCAGCCAAGGCTCGAACCGGTGACCTTCTTGCTGTGAGGCGATCGTGCTAACCACTGTGTCACTGTGATGCCTTCAGAGTATTTTACTGCAGATTACTTTGCAAACGGAACTCAGAGTAATTGAGAGTTTTGCAGAGAAACTTATTGAAAGATGAAGCAGCCATCTGTACCGGGGCTGACAGCAGATCCATCCCAATCCACGAGTAAACCATTTCAGAATCCTTTGCCAGTAAATGATGGATCTATATGAATAATGCTTTCAAACACAAGAGCAAGAGGTCGTGCTGTTGATGTTTTTTTTCATGCAACTGTTACAACCAAGCTGATATCAGTGGAATGCATACTGTATCTGTTTTATATTTGATTAACTAATAAAAAGAGTACACAAGAAGGACAGCAAGGGGCGGCATGGTGGCTCAGTGATTAGCACTGTCGCCTCACAGCAAGAAGGTCACGAGTCCTGGCTGGGCCAGTTGGCATTTCTGTTCTCCTCGTGTTCGTATGGGATTCCTCTGGGTGCTTCGGCTTCCCTCACAGTCCAAAGACATGCGCTAGGTGAATTGGATGAACTAAATTGGCCGTAGTGTATGAGTGTGTGTGTGAATGAGGGTGTATGGGTGTATGTCTCCTAGTACTGGGTTGAGGCTGGAAGGGCATCCGCTGTGTAAAACATATGCTGGAATAGTTGGCGATTCATCCCGCGGTGGCGATCCCTGAAACATAAGAGACTAAGCCGAAGGAAAATGAATGAATGAATATTTAAATGAATTAATTAATGAAGAAAGACCAATACTCCCATCCCTAACGGTCATAACAATGCATCTGTATGAATTAATGCGAACTAGCCTCTAGTTCAACACAATGTTAAATATCTACAAAACTCCATGAAACTGTGTTACAACAGTGGCTGTTTACTGACTAGCCTCAAAGGAGACACTACTTATTAACAGTGGTGGAAAGAGCACTGAAAAATCATTCTCAAGAACCATTACTTGCCTAAACATTACACACACTATTTAAACAGCACGCTCACTTAGTGATGTAACGTTGTGCGCCGAGGCTTCGAAGCATGTATCAACAAAACGATACATCCCGAAGTGAAGCAGTGTACCGGAGCTTGATTCGTTTTGCCCTATGGTTTAGCCATCATCACGTGATCAGTGACGTCCGAAGCTTCATTTTCGCCTATACCCTCGTGACTGCTTCGAATTTTGATTCAAAGGTTTAAACATCCCCATGGGTTAGTAAAGTGTATAGAGAGAAATTAGGCATCGATTACATACATTTCTAATGTTTCAAAGCACTGCACCGGTCCCACACACCAGTAATTAAACTAAAATACAATCGTAATTTATAGTAAAAAGGTTTTGAACCATAGTAAAGTGTATTAGCGTATTTTTTTTACAACTATCTTTAAAGAAAATCACTCATAGCGTAGTATAGTGTTTAACGGAGGCCAGCTGGCGAGTGCAACCCGAAAGCATTACTCACACAGCCTCCTCCTTAGAGCATTTGCCACCCATGCAGGAATTGCTGGTTAGATTCCCGCTTGGAACGGGACTGGTTGTAATTTGATAAATGTAAGTACTTTTGTACATAACAAACCTTATGTATAAAAACTAGAGTAATTTGTTTATATTACTGTTGTTGTACTACTACATGAATGGGCTGGTCAGTTATGAACGTTTGACATTATTGCAACACAGTGCTTTCCCACACTCTAACCAGAAGAGGTCCTCATCGAGCATTGATTTAGAAAGCTTCGAGTAACGAATCTTTTTTCCGATAGAATTGAGTCGAGCGCTTCACTGGTTCAAAAAGCTTCATTTCACCATCACTACACTCATTCATTCATTCATTCATTCATTCATTCATTCATTCATTCATTCATTCATTCATTCATTCATTCAATCATTCATTCATTCATTCATTCATTCATTCATTACCATTGCCATTGCCGAGTCTTGTTATTTGTATAGTGACACTACAACGCGTTGAATTGTCACTAACAGTAAACAAGACTCAGCAATGAGTGAGTGTGCTGTTTAAATAGTGTGTAACAAGTCTTTGACAATCCTCAGGTGGTGCGAGTGTGATCAGTAGGAATGAGGAAGCATCTGTGTGTGTGAGCGAAGTGCATGTATGAAAATGTAGTCCAGAAATGGCGGATTTGTAGTCCATAAGTTATTGTGAGTGAGATCCAGCGATCTTAGGAGTTACAATCGCTGGTGATCGTGAAAATCATATTGACGTCAAATACTGACATTTATTTGTCAGGTATGGCAACCACAATCCTACATATGATAGACGTCTTATTGGTAACTTCCACACAACATCAAGCTGTAACATCGTTAGACGTTGATATTTTGTTGTTTGTAGGTTCCGTTGGGAAGTAACCAAACTGCAACGTCTGTCCGATGTTGCACATTGACGTCGGTCTGACAGTGGGTTCTAACATCAACCCAACTTAACGGTTTCCCAACCCTGTTCCTGAAGGCACACCAACAGTTCACATTTTCAACCTCTCCCTAATCAAACACACCTGAATCATCTTATCATAACATCAGAAGAGACTCCAAAACCTGAAGTTAATGGGTCAGAAAAAGGAAGACATCCAAAATATGTACTGTTGGTGTGCCTCCAGGAACAGGGTTGGGAAACGCTGCTCTAGAGTATATACACTTCTGGAGAGCGCCAAATTCGTCCGAGGAGCTACGCTTTTTTGCAGTTTTTGTTTTCACGAATCCACCAGAGGCCGCTGTGTACGCTTTTTGAGATATTTGAGATTTCTCTCGCAAGTGCCATTCACTCCTGCTGTTCTTGCGTAAATCCACCAGAGTGACTGATTAACTGACTGACCAATCGACTGACCCAGCCTCCTCCTTCCCTAAACCCAACCAATAGTATTCTCAAAAGCACTGACTGACCCGCCCACCCACTTCACTAAACCCAACCGACAGTTTTAAAAAGCAATCCAGAAAAAAGAAAAGCCCTCGTCTGATTTTTCCCACGTTTTTTAGGTTTTACCACAGTCTTACCCTGTTATTTACTTGTTTATTTCATTTTTTTGGCTTTTGTTTCACCTGCTTTCTAAAACCAATCTTCAACTGACTCAAACCCTATCATCAAGATCAACTCCTCTCTACGTCTCAAGTACACCGACTTACATGGCAAGCTACTGGACAAACTGGTAACAGTGGTCAGCTGGTAAACACGAAAAGAAACGACGTCATACCGCCCCCTAGTGTTCGTTTTAAAAATGAAATGCAGCCATACGTTCTTCTGGATACATTACATGCGATCTTCAGAAACATATGAAGGGCTGTGGTTTCAGAATGAGCCTATGTCTCATCAATCTGATGTCATGTTGACGTCCTGTGCCTGCTGGGATCTGTCATTTTCATTTCACAATAAAAGTGAAAAGGTCTTTAGGTAAATAAAGGTCAGTGAAAAGTTCTTTGTGTAACCCCAAATGGTTCTTCTTTCTATGGTATTGCTGCGAAATACACTTTTGGAACTTTTTAAGAGTATAAATTGATTTCAGAGCATAGAATCACCAAGAAACAACACTCTAGTGCGATTTGGGAAACAGCCACTAGATGGTGCGGCGGCCATTTTGTAAATGAAAATTCCAATAGAACAACAGCACATTAAAAGTCTGTAAAATAAACTATTAAAAGTGCTGATGATTGTTATAGTAAGTGTTGTATTGTCATCTTTCAGGTTGAATCTCAGCTTTAATGCGCTTTTTAAATAAATAAATAAATAAAAAACAAAGAAGCTGCTTGCCATCGCGACAGCAATAAGATCCAATGGAGACCCGACCGCTTTCACTCCAAAATGGCGGAATCCAAGGCTGTTGCAGGGCTCTGCTATTGCAATGGAACATTTTATTGAGTGTCGCCTCTTGGTCATTCTAAGCTCTTTGTTTCAGATCTATGCTTGACAATTTAGCAATAAACTGAAATGTTTTATTAAAATCTCAGAGTAATCCAAAAGTAATCCAAATACATTACCTCAAATAAGTAATTTAGATTACATCACAGACTCAATTTTCATCATGTAAGGAAATGGCAGATGCCTTTTAGTAGGGTCTTTATCTTCAACACTTTCTCTTTTCCTCCATTTTCTGTCTCTTTTTTCTCTTTTTTCAATTAAGGAGGCGTTCAGCGATTCAAGAAGAGGGAAGACACACAAGAAATGTTTGAGCTCAAAGAATTAAGTGCTAGAGTTAGGAGGAGGGAGTGCAGTTTAGTTTAGTTTTGTTTTTTAGAGAGAAGAGTGTTTTTACAGGTGGTTTGTCAACCCCACTCACCTGTGTGAAGCTCACTTCATAAATGCACATATTAATATCTAATCAATAAGTACTAGTGTCTATTTATTCATTCATTTTCCTTCGGCTTAGTCCCTTATTTATCAGGGGTTGCCACAGCGGAATGAACCGACAACTATATTTGTTTTACGCAGCGGATGCCCTTCCAGCCGCAACCCAGAACTGGGAAACACCCATACACTCTCACAATCAAAACCACACTCATACACTATGGCCAAGTTAGTTCATCCAATTCGCCTATCCTGCATGTCATGTAACCGGAGTGGGAAAACCACGTGAACACGGGAGAACATGCAAACTCCACACAGAAATGCCAACTGGCCCAGCTGGGATCAAATCATCGACCTTCTTACCGTGAGGCAACAGTGCTAA
Source organism: Danio aesculapii (assembly GCF_903798145.1). NCBI lineage: Eukaryota > Metazoa > Chordata > Actinopteri > Cypriniformes > Danionidae > Danio > Danio aesculapii. Next base: position 5,702,260 of record NC_079454.1, read on the forward strand.
CCACTGAGCCACCGTGCTGCCAAAAATCACAATTATATGAATATTATCTAGTAAGTAAATGCAGCCTATATATAATAGTGAGTACTAATATCTTCTAAAAAGGCAGTATCTAATGAATAACGTAATGGATCAGATACTACACTCTAAAAAACGTTGAGTTATTTATTTAACCCAATGGTTGAGTTTAAAATATTTGGTGCTTTGTTGGGTTGTTTTTAACCTTTACTTGGTTATTTATTAATAACTCAACCTGTTGGGTTAAATATTTGGTGCTTTGTTGGGCAATTTTGAACCTTTATTAGGTTTATTTATTAATAACTTAACCAGTTGGGTTAAATATTTGGTGTTTTGTTGGGTTATTTTCAACTGATTTAACTGACTAATGTCGTTTTTTGCATTATGAACTTTATTTAAGCTCTAACACAATAATGTAATTTTTTTTATCAAATGACCTCTCCATGTCTTGTTTTTTATATCCATTTCACCAGCATTTTTAATTATTGATGATACAAACATGCGCTTCACAACCAATCTATATTAAGCAGATAAACAAGCTACACTCTAAAAAATGCTGGGTTATTTATTTAACCCAATGGTTGAATTTAAAATATTTGGTGCTTTTTTGGGTTATTTTGAACCTTTATTAGGTTTATTTATTAACAAAACCAGTTGGGTTAAATATTTGGTGCTTTGTTGGGATATTTTATAACCTTTGTTGGGTTATTTAATCAATAACTCAACCAGTTGGGTTAAATATTTGGAGCTTTGTTGGGATATTTTATAACCTTTACTGGGTTATTTAATCAATAACTCAACCAGTTGGGTTAAATATTTGGTGTTTTGTTGGGTTATTTTCAACTGATTTAACTGACTAATGTCGTTTTTTGCATTATGAACTTTATTTAAGCTCTAACACAATATTGTAATTTTTTTTCTCAAATGACCTCTGCATGTCTTGTTTTTTATATCCATTTCAGCAGCACTCTTAATTATTGATGATACAAACATGCGCTTCACAACCGATCTATATTAAGCAGATAAACACGACTGACCCAGCCTCCTCCTTCCCTAAACCCAACCAATAGTATTCTCAAAAGCACTGACTGACCCGCCCACCCACTTCACTAAACCCAACCGACAGTTTTAAAAAGCAATCCAGAAAAAAGAAAAGCCCTCGTCTGATTTTTCCCACGTTTTTTAGGTTTTACCACAGTCTTACCCTGTTATTTACTTGTTTATTTCATTTTTTTGGCTTTTGTTTCACCTGCTTTCTAAAACCAATCTTCAACTGACTCAAACCCTATCATCAAGATCAACTCCTCTCTACGTCTCAAGTACACCGACTTACATGGCAAGCTACTGGACAAACTGGTAACAGTGGTCAGCTGGTAAACACGAAAAGAAACGACGTCATACCGCCCCCTAGTGTTCGTTTTAAAAATGAAATGCAGCCATACGTTCTTCTGGATACATTACATGCGATCTTCAGAAACATATGAAGGGCTGTGGTTTCAGAATGAGCCTATGTCTCATCAATCTGATGTCATGTTGACGTCCTGTGCCTGCTGGGATCTGTCATTTTCATTTCACAATAAAAGTGAAAAGGTCTTTAGGTAAATAAAGGTCAGTGAAAAGTTCTTTGTGTAACCCCAAATGGTTCTTCTTTCTATGGTATTGCTGCGAAATACACTTTTGGAACTTTTTAAGAGTATAAATTGATTTCAGAGCATAGAATCACCAAGAAACAACACTCTAGTGCGATTTGGGAAACAGCCACTAGATGGTGCGGCGGCCATTTTGTAAATGAAAATTCCAATAGAACAACAGCACATTAAAAGTCTGTAAAATAAACTATTAAAAGTGCTGATGATTGTTATAGTAAGTGTTGTATTGTCATCTTTCAGGTTGAATCTCAGCTTTAATGCGCTTTTTAAATAAATAAATAAATAAAAAACAAAGAAGCTGCTTGCCATCGCGACAGCAATAAGATCCAATGGAGACCCGACCGCTTTCACTCCAAAATGGCGGAATCCAAGGCTGTTGCAGGGCTCTGCTATTGCAATGGAACATTTTATTGAGTGTCGCCTCTTGGTCATTCTAAGCTCTTTGTTTCAGATCTATGCTTGACAATTTAGCAATAAACTGAAATGTTTTATTAAAATCTCAGAGTAATCCAAAAGTAATCCAAATACATTACCTCAAATAAGTAATTTAGATTACATCACAGACTCAATTTTCATCATGTAAGGAAATGGCAGATGCCTTTTAGTAGGGTCTTTATCTTCAACACTTTCTCTTTTCCTCCATTTTCTGTCTCTTTTTTCTCACCTCAGCATGTCCTCCTGGATTCAGGGTCTTGTTACAGCGTTCACACTTCAGACAGAATTTGTGCCAGTCTTTCCCCAGAGACGTCACTTTCTCCGCTACAAGACACAAAGAGATTTATCCCATTTACAAATCACCGTTTATTTGAAGACGTACATTAGGACGACTGCTTAAAAGGCTCTTTAAATGAAAGTGTTCAAACTCTCCCCTGAAGCAAGCAGCTTCATTGTAACACACGAGCTGAAACGACTCTGCAGAGACTCTTACTGTAATGGTGCCTGGCAAAGATCAGAGCTTTTAGCAAATGGTGGTTTGAGTCTAGTCAGAGGACAAATGTCCACCCAGCCCACCGAAATGACTTTATCCATTTAGTCTGGTGTTGGCTTTTAAAGGGATAGTTTAACAAATAAAACGGACATTTTGTCATTGTTTACTCACTGTTTGAGTTTTTTTTTTTATTACTATTCTGATGAACACAAAAGAATATATTTAGAAAAATGTTGGAAACGTAAGTATGTAAAGAAAGACGAATAATGTGGAAAGATGTTTGGGATAGGGACAATAATAAGCTTGTGCTTCATCCCGTTCCGTTTCCATAATGACGAAATTAATTTTGTTAATTATTAATTTGTTAGTTAAGAATTGTTTTAAGTGAATGATTTTTTTGTTCGAAATAAAATAAGTCAAATCAAATCAAATCAAACCTGTAACCATTGGCTTACATAGTATTTGTTTTTCCTACCACGGAAGTCAATGGTTACAGGTTTCCAACATTCTTCAAAATATCTTCTTTAAAATTTGAAACAAGTGAAGGGTGAGTAAATGGCTGAACTTTTATTTTTGGGTCACCCATATCTTTAACTATTTAACAGGGGGTCATAGTGGCCTGGTTGGCCTAGTGTTCATAGTTGTACATTCAATTTCTAAGTTTGGTGTCATGAACACAATTTAACAAAATATTGGTCAAAGTAAAAAGAAAAATATTAAATGTTGGAAAAATAAATAAAGGGTTAATAAGTATATAAAGGGATACTTCACCCAGGAATGAACATTTACTGAAGAAAACTGAAAACCTGTAACCATTGACTTCCATAGTAAAAAAGAAAAGACAACCATAATAGAAGTCAATGGTTACAGGTTTCCAACATTCTTCAAAATATCTTCTTTAGTGACTGAAACAAGTGAAGGGTGAGTAAATGACGACTGAACTTTTATTTTTGGGTCAACTATATCTTTAACCCTTTAGCAGGGGGTCATAGTGGCCTAGTTATTAAAGAAAGAAGCAGTATTTATTTAGCAGTACTATAGCTCTAGAGGGGTGTCCATACTCTGTCCAGAAGGGTCGGTGTCCTGGAGAGTTTAGCTCCAACCCTAATGAAGCACACCTGAACCAGCTAATTATATTACATTCACCTTATTCTCCCCGTATGAGCAGCCATTTGAATCTTTTTGGCTCGAAACTTCAGGTCTTATTTGTGTCCATTCATTTTTAGAGGTTAAAAACAGCTCGTAATGCTGCGTTATGTTGCAAACTGATCTTTTCTTATTATATTATTCCCCCATAGGCAACTGAATCGGAAGTCCTAAAACAATTGCAAAAACGAGCACACTTCCACATTGTAGAATAAGGTCAATATGAACTACTAGATCAACTAGAAACTTCCTGGAAGGTGTGTTGAAGCAAATTGGAGCTAAACTCAGCAGGACACCAGCCCTCCAGGAACGAGTTTGGACACCCCTGATCTAGAAGTATCCAGAAGTACAAGCATCTGTTAATAAGGACAAGTATGAACAAATACTGTCTAATAAATACATATTACATTTACATTTAGTCACTTAGCAGACATTTTGGTCAAAGGAGCAATTAAGGAGGCGTTCAGCGATTCAAGAAGAGGGAAGACACACAAGAAATGTTTGAGCTCAAAGAATTAAGTGCTAGAGTTAGGAGGAGGGAGTGCAGTTTAGTTTAGTTTTGTTTTTTAGAGAGAAGAGTGTTTTTACAGGTGGTTTGTCAACCCCACTCACCTGTGTGAAGCTCACTTCATAAATGCACATATTAATATCTAATCAATAAGTACTAGTGTCTATTTATTCATTCATTTTCCTTCGGCTTAGTCCCTTATTTATCAGGGGTTGCCACAGCGGAATGAACCGACAACTATATTTGTTTTACGCAGCGGATGCCCTTCCAGCCGCAACCCAGAACTGGGAAACACCCATACACTCTCACAATCAAAACCACACTCATACACTATGGCCAAGTTAGTTCATCCAATTCGCCTATCCTGCATGTCATGTAACCGGAGTGGGAAAACCACGTGAACACGGGAGAACATGCAAACTCCACACAGAAATGCCAACTGGCCCAGCTGGGATCAAATCATCGACCTTCTTACCGTGAGGCAACAGTGCTAACCACTGAGCCACCGTGCTGCCAAAAATCACAATTATATGAATATTATCTAGTAAGTAAATGCAGCCTATATATAATAGTGAGTACTAATATCTTCTAAAAAGGCAGTATCTAATGAATAACGTAATGGATCAGATACTACACTCTAAAAAACGTTGAGTTATTTATTTAACCCAATGGTTGAGTTTAAAATATTTGGTGCTTTGTTGGGTTGTTTTTAACCTTTACTTGGTTATTTATTAATAACTCAACCTGTTGGGTTAAATATTTGGTGCTTTGTTGGGCAATTTTGAACCTTTATTAGGTTTATTTATTAATAACTTAACCAGTTGGGTTAAATATTTGGTGTTTTGTTGGGTTATTTTCAACTGATTTAACTGACTAATGTCGTTTTTTGCATTATGAACTTTATTTAAGCTCTAACACAATAATGTAATTTTTTTTATCAAATGACCTCTCCATGTCTTGTTTTTTATATCCATTTCACCAGCATTTTTAATTATTGATGATACAAACATGCGCTTCACAACCAATCTATATTAAGCAGATAAACAAGCTACACTCTAAAAAATGCTGGGTTATTTATTTAACCCAATGGTTGAATTTAAAATATTTGGTGCTTTTTTGGGTTATTTTGAACCTTTATTAGGTTTATTTATTAACAAAACCAGTTGGGTTAAATATTTGGTGCTTTGTTGGGATATTTTATAACCTTTGTTGGGTTATTTAATCAATAACTCAACCAGTTGGGTTAAATATTTGGAGCTTTGTTGGGATATTTTATAACCTTTACTGGGTTATTTAATCAATAACTCAACCAGTTGGGTTAAATATTTGGTGTTTTGTTGGGTTATTTTCAACTGATTTAACTGACTAATGTCGTTTTTTGCATTATGAACTTTATTTAAGCTCTAACACAATATTGTAATTTTTTTTCTCAAATGACCTCTGCATGTCTTGTTTTTTATATCCATTTCAGCAGCACTCTTAATTATTGATGATACAAACATGCGCTTCACAACCGATCTATATTAAGCAGATAAACACGCTACACTCTAAAAAATGCTGGGTTATTTATTTAACCCAGTGGTTGAATTTAAAATATTTGGTGCTTTTTGGGGTTATTTTGAACCTTTATTAGTTTATTTATTAATAACTCAACAAGTTGGGTTAAATATTTGGTGCTTTGTTGGGTTATTTTTTAAACCTTTGTTGGGTTATTTATTTAATAACTCAACCAGCTGGGTTAAAATTTTAGAATTTCAACAGTCAACTGATTTAACTGACTAATGTTGTTTTTGCGTTGTGAACTTTTTTTAAGCTCTAACGCAATAATGTTATTTTTTATCAAATGACCTCTCCGCTACACTCTAAAAAATGCTGGGTTTTTTCACCCAATTTTGGGTGTAATATGGACTAAACCAACTGCTGGGTTAATTTTGTAAATTAAATTTATAGAACTAAATTAAACCCAATGTTTGGGTTTGTCCATATTTTACCCAAGTTAGGTTTAAATAACCCAGCATTTCTTATAGAGTAAAGGTCTGGAACTTCAAATGTAATGGAAATGAAGCATTTTCAATATTTTTGAAAACTGTATGTTATTTATTTACACCAGCCATAATTATAACATTAATAGTAGTACTTGTAATATTAGCAATAGTTATTCCAGAATGGGAAAAATAACATTTAATCAAAAATAACCCAATGCATTGGGTTAAAATAACCCATAGTTGTGAAGGTGCTTCTATAACCTACAGCTGGGTTAAATATTGGGGTATTTTTAATCCAAGTATTTTAACTGAGCAAGCTAGGTGCTAGATAATCGGTTAAATGTTAAAACACTTGCCACACTGTCTCACAGAAGATGTTGGGCAGATGTGAATGACGGTGAAACCCTCTTGAGAAGTTTGAGTGAAAGGTTCTTATCAAACGTGACCCCATCATATCAAGGCTGGAATATTCCAGGCACAGGCCTCGGGGACACAGAAAACCCTCACGAAGCACATCACGTCACTGTGGGTCCGGACTGAAAAACAGCGCAACTTTGCCAAATCCATTCGGGGATGTTTTTGTGTTTATTTTTCTGTGTTCTATTGCAGGATGTTGCCTCAGGGTAACAAATCCATTTTCTTCACTTAGCAAGCACATGATGCATATAAAGCAATAAAACAGCTAATAAAGAAGGGATGACTTTGAATAAGCCAATGAAAAAGGGGCTTCTTTTATTATGTTGCGCTATAGTGATTATATGTTTAAAAATAATCTGTTTTCTTTCTCTGGAATGGTACACCATAGGAAAGATGCATAAGGGTCAAAGACGAACAGGGATTTTAAACATCAAGCATGCATACTGTTAAATTCATCCATTCATTCTAAACTTGTTTTACTAAATATTTAAATAAGGAGATGAAAACAAATAGGCTAATGGGACAAATTTATACCCTATTTTAAAAGTGAAACCACCTCATATCCACTGATTATAAGTTCAGTATTTATTACACGACGGTCTCTTCTTTACATTTACACTATAACACAAGTAGCTCTGAGTTCTGGTCTGTTATAATGACTGTTTACATTTATATGCTTAACCAGCATTTCATCACAGTACTCTGAAACTATTTCGTTACTTCTCATAGCTATTCACCTTATTCTCCGCGTACGAGCGGGCGCAGCCATTTGAATCATTTTGTCTCGAAACTTCCGGTCTCATTCACTTCCATTCATTTTTAAACGTTAAAAACAGCTCTTTTTGCTGCTTGGTGTTGCAAACTGATATTTTCTTATTATATTATTCTACTTTGTCTGTATTGTAATGCAAACACTTGTTTGTAGAGTAAGTAGTTTGACCGTTTTTTGCCGTTTATTATTCCTAGTCATTTCTCCCATAAGCAACTGAATCGGAAGTTCTAAAACAATCGCAAAAACGCGCACACTTCCGCATTTAAGAATAAGGTCAATAGTCTATTAGTTTTCATCGTCTTATCAAACATTTAGTTAAACAAGTTTAGCCAAAACAAAACAAAACAAAAAGTGTAGGATTGTTTACATGGAGTGAAAGACTTATCTTTAGATATCTTCGATGTGTGCACTGTTTAATAATTGTGCACAGTACATACATGTAAATGTGTAACTAAAAAAACATATACAACTGATTCAATTGTTTAAAAATCACACAACTGTGGCATACAGGATTAATTATAACAACACTGTAATTGTGACATAAAATACTGTGTGTTTCATATTTACATTCAATGTGGTTCTTTTCTATCCTACACTTTAAAAAACGTTGGGTTATTTATTTAACCCAATAGTTGAGTTAAAAATATTTGGTGCTTTGTTGGGTTATTTTGAACCTTTATTGGGTTATTTATTAATAACTCAACCAGTTGGGTTAAAAATGTAGAATTTCAACAGTCAACTGATTTAACTAACACAAAACAGCTGTATTAATATGCGTACGTAATGTTGTTTTTGCATTCTAATGTTTATTTTAGCTCTAACGCAATACTTTTTTTTGATCAAATTACCTCTCCAGGTCGTGTTTTTCATATCTGTTTTACCGGCACTCTTAATTTGATGATACAAACGCGCACTTCATAGCCGATCTATATGCGGATAGAAGTGCTTTCTCTACCTCCATGTTCATTTCTACATTTTTTTTAAAGGAAATTAAACACATATTTGAGATATTAGTGGTTTAGCCACTTTTTGGCAAAATAACCCAACAAATGACTTATTTTGTAACCCAAATTGTTGGGTTAAGCTTAACAAGTCAATGGATTGGGTTAAAAAAAAACAACAACAACAACCCATCATTGGGTTATCTGTTGGGTTATTATTAACCCAACTGTTTTAAATGAGTACAATACTTTTTGTTGTGATACTATTTAAGTGTGTTCCTTTTTTGCTCTGACAATATAGCTATGATTTCCATGGTTCTGTTTACTTTTTATTTGCACAACAGCACAGTAGCAGGAAAAAACCCTGTACTGTATTTAATTATCAAAGATTTTTTTTTTATAATTTGAAATCTTGTTCAACACAGTTTTAAGCTGGAGAAAAACCTGTACTGTATTATATTTATCAAAGATTTATTGCAGCTGTTATTTTTTGTGCATCTGTTTATTTGTAAACAGGGAGGGAAACCCCTGCGTTTGAATTATATTTTGCTCAATAACTGTTTAATAAAGGTTTTGACTCTCAAGTAACCATTTATAGGAAAATACCGAATATATATATCGTATACCGTCATTCCTCCTAAAAATACCGGGATATGATTTTTTGCCCTTATCGCCCAGCTCTAGTGGGAACGGTGGGCGGAGAACTAGAATTAAAGACACAGGCAACAAAAACAGCTACATAGTGTTTAGAGCAGAAAATCCAAATATTCTGAAAGGTCTAATAAATAATCTCAACCCAGGCTCATTCTGAGAACGTAGTCCCGTGGACGTTTCTGGAGGCCGCGAAATACGTCCCAGGAGGTACGTATTTTTGCACTTTTTGTTTTCGCGAATCCGCGAGAGGCCGCTGTGTGTGCTATTTCCCGCGCCGTTCTCGCGTAAACCCGCTAGAGGCTGCTGTCGAACGACCTTCCGCCTGTCTGCCTGGATGACAGAATGATTGACCGTGCGACCGGCCAATTGGCTGACCCACCCTCCTCCGTCCCTAAACCCAACCAACGACGATTCGCAAAAGCCGTCCAGAAAAAGAAAAGCCCTCGTCTGATTTTGACCACGTTTTCAGATTTTGACCACATTCTCACCCTGTGACGAACTTGTTTGCTTCATTTTTTGGATTTTGTTTTTGTTTTCTTACCTGATTTCTGGAACCGCTCTTCCCCGGACTCGAACCCAGTCGTCGTCGTGGTCAGCCCCTCTCTGCGCCTCGAGTCCGCCAAAGTACACAAAGAGCTAACCGGACAAACTGGTTGCAGCGGGAAAGCGGAGTGGAGACGAGCGGCCGGCCGGCAAGCGCCGAAAGGATTGGCGTCACGCCACCCCGCAGCATTCGCTTAAAAAAATGAAATGCAGCCGTACGTACCCCCGGCTACGTATTTCGCAGTCTACAGAAACGTCCATGGGACTACGTTTTCAGAATGAGCCTGGGTTGAATAATCTGATGGATGTTTTGAGCTAAAACTTTACTGACACATTCTGGAGACACAAAAGACTTGTCCTAAATCTTGAAAAAGGGGTAAAATAGGTGCCCTTTAAAAAACGCAACTACACAAATCTAATGTCATTTTGATTAATGAATCTAATGACCTCTAACAAACTGCATCTTTGGGGCAAAAGTCCTTTGTCTATTTCAGTGATTAAGAAAAACACATTTTGAATCTGCCAGAAAAATGTCAAATTTATTAGCCCTCCGGTGATTTGTTGTCAATTCTTTTTTCAAAAATTTCCCAAGTGATGTTTAACATAATATATATATAGTATAATATAATATATATAGTTTAATATAATATATATATAGTTTTTTTTTCTTCTGTAGCAAGTCTTATTTATTTATTTTAGCTAGAATAAAGCAGGATAGTTTTTCCATTGCCTACGAAACAAACCACTGTTGTACAGTTTTCCTAATTATCCTAAATTGGCTAACATAATAACCTAGTAAAGTATTTAAAGTACACTGTAACATTTTAAAATAAGGAGAAAGATATTATGTTCTGTCATCACGGCACATCACCGGTTATTAATAAATTAGTTATTAAATTATGTTGAAAATGTGTTGAAAATCTCTCCATTAAGTGAAGTTTTCAAACTAATTTCGAGAGGAGCACGTGATATGATTGACTGCAGCTGGCCACTCATCTACATTCACTAGTTAGCCAATCAGATTAACCCCAACACACTATAAGTAGCCTAGCTAGAACTACTCTCTTGTCTTCGTTTTCCGAAGAAACCCCCATCCACCCCTTCTCCTCCTTTCTTCCTTTACCACGGGGAGCTCTCGAGAACCACCTGATCTCGTACTCCCCGCATATGCTCTATGGACCAGACGGGAGCCCTGGGCTCACCTATCTCCGAGCTCAGGGTTCTTTCCCGGGACAGCATGCCAAACCTGCTAACAGTTGTCAAACAATATCTAAGTGTGAACTCTTGAAACAACACTTGGGAAATATGTTTCAAAGAATTACATTTTCTCAGGAGGGATAATCATTTTGACTTTTAATTGTATACTGTACGTTTATTAAACATTTATTTACAGACGACACTTCGCAGTAAATGATGTTTGCAACCATTATTGAACCCATGTTGTGACATATTTATTTTATTTAAATTATTAAAGCAGTCATTTTACTTTAATTTATATGATGTAACATATGTCACTGAATATAATCAAGTGACAAATCAATAAATACGACACAATATAATCTTATGTTAATGCTTTGGGTTTATATCCGTTGCATTTTTGTGTTTTAGTTATTATGCATGCTACATCTATTTCTGCCTTGTTTCCATCTCTGTCTTTCTCCTCACGAACAGACATGCCCACACAGCCAGAAATTAGCAAGATTAAAAACCGAATGTTTTTGTATTGCAGACAAATACATGTGGAGCTGAGCAGACAGTAATTAGTCCTCGACTCGAGACTTGCTGTTCTGCTTAATAGCTTCATGAAGCCCTTTTAACCTGAGTATCAAATGAGCTGTTTCCATAGTGAGGATATGCATGGCAAATTACAGTCTGACAGAAAGTTACAGAGGTCGCAAACACTGCAGAAACAAAAACGAAAGAGAGTTTCACATACACCAACAACATAAATGAAGGACATAAAGAACAGATATGTTTTTAAAACACATAGTGAAAGGAGAAAGTCCTGCAAAAGGCTTCAAGGATCAAATTTACCAGTGTTCTGTCGGTTTGTCCTACCTTGTCAGAATGTCCTACCTCCAATTCAAATAGTAGGTAGCACAGTTTGATGAGGTGATATGCTAAACATCAGATTTTGTTACAAGTGTAAATTTTAATGTGGAGTAAAGTGATATGAAGCTGTAATATCACCCTAATCTACCTAATCCCTAACCACCCCAACATTAGAACCATTCAAACACAGTGTTGGTAGCATAATCTGATGGGTAGGATAAAATGTCACTGGGTTAGCTTCAGTAATTAGCAAACAGATGCTACTTATCTGCTATTAGATAACATGCTTAAAACATGTTTCTCAAGTAAAAGCCATTTAAAAGCAGCTGTGTGCCTTGTTCTACACTTGAAGGTGTGATAATGTAACAATAATTATGTATCAGTCATGTTTTATTGCAAAGGTTTGAACAGATTGTAGTCTACTAAACTTAAAGAGGTATAGTTACACCCCACCATACTCACGGTGAACTCACCTTCAAACCTAGGTTTCTTTCCTTTGAACACAAAAGACATTTTGAAAAATGTTGGAACCCACTGACTACCACAATTGGCATAATATATAGGCTACTAGAAGTCAGTGGGTAATGTTTAGCCTATCAACATTGAGCTCTATTTTAACGATTTAGGCGCAAAGTTTAAAGCGCAAAAGCATTAAGGGTGTGTCCGAATACACTTTTGCTATTTTAAAGACAAACAAATACGCTCTGCGCCCTGGTGCATGGTCTAACAGGGTTGAGCTTATTCCCGTAATGAGTTATTGGTAGGCCCACACGGAATTTGCGCGCGCAGAATTCAAACCTGCAGATTCTGCAGATTTTTAGCCCATCAATGTTTGATCCTACTGTTTATTTACTTGAGTAAATGTGTGTAAATCTATATTTATTCAGTTTTTACATTAATTACAGTAATATTATTGACTAATATGAAAATGTTCATCTGATTTATGTACAATGCAGTTTATACAGTAATATTTTCTGTATTTTAGTAGAGATATTATATGAGAGACTTGCTTTGTTTACCAAATAAACTGAATCTAATAGGATTTGCCGTTTAAACATTAAATAAAAGTTTAAAAGGTATTACTTTTTTCACATATTAAGGTTTTAGTTATGATATTCCCAAAATAATTTCGCAGAAATCAGCAGATTTTTACCAAAATTCTCAGCAGAAATAGCAAAAAACGTCCGCAGATTCCGTCTGGCCCTGGTTATGAGCATGTTTTAAGTATAATGTGGATTAAACCACTCAGAGTCTCATCTGCCATTCCCTTTAGGAGTTAGTTGCGCCACGCCATGGCTCATTTGCTATTTACATGACGGACTTTGGAAGTGGAAAAACTGAAGGCTTCACTAGCAAGAAAACAGTTAAACTAACCATCTGCACAGGGATAAAGAATGAGCCTCCTCCATTCAGCCACTTTACTTTCTCTTTCTCTTTTATGCTTTACATTATTCCTTCATGGATAAGGAAATGGTGGAAACTCACTCTACTGAAGACATCCATCTTATTGCGCCGGGTGTTTGATTGGGCCCATTATCTCAAAACAGTGGCGGATTTAGGCATGTGCAATGTGGCTGATCGCCCAGGGCGGCATGGAGACTCAACCCACTCAACCCCTCCCCCTCCCCCTCTTCACTTTCGTCCGCAAAAGGGCGGCACAATCGCTGGTATCTTACAAGAAGTGGCATGAACACTTAACCACCCCAATCCCACTGACCCCAACCAACACCCCTCACCTCCGCTCTTCACTTTTATTCCGCTAAGGGCGACAGGAAAGTCGGTATCTTACAAGGAGCGGCATGGAGACTCAACCCCCATCCGCTTCCCCGTTAATAACTTTAGTGAAATCAAATATAAGAAAATATGTGAGTAATTTTCATTTTTCTGTAAATATTAAGGGGAATGAACGCTTTCTTGGGGTCAAACACAGCTGTTAAAGAAACATAATTCCCCTTGAGTTAAGCAGATGAGTTTTACCAGTTTTGATCTCCATATCTGGCAGATACACTTTTAGCTTAGCATAGCATAAATCATTGAATCGGATTAGACCATTAGCATCTCATTCAAAAATTCAAATTAGAGTTTTGATAATTTTCCGATTTAAAGCACCTGAAATTAATCCCCAGCTAGTAACTAGGTAACTAAGAGCTATGTAATCCCTACTGAAAAAACAGCTTAAACCAGCCTAGGCTGGTTAGCTGGTTTTAGCTGGTTTTAGCTGGTTGAGCAACCTGGTTTTATAGGGGTTTTGGCCATTTCCAGGCTGGTTTCCAGCTATTTCCAGCCTGGTCTTAGCTGGTCAGGCTGGAAAATGACCAGCTAAAACCAGTTTGACTAGCCTAGCCAAGCTGGGAGCCCAGCCAAAACCAGCTATGTCCAGCTTAAACCAGGCTGGTCAAGCTGGTTTTAGCTGGATTTAGCTGGTAATTTTCCAGCCTGACCAGCTAAGACCAGGGATTTTTTTCAGCAGGGATATCATCAGCCCACTGCATTCATGGTACAGCAACTAATTTCCTAGATTTTTAGACAGGAGTGAGAGTATAGTTCCCATTTATATTGATAAAGAAATAGAAATCAAGCTTTAAACAAAAAAA